>NW_024423675.1:51243570-51369957 GCF_017311325.1 Ursus maritimus
ACAGCTAATAAGTAGGAAGTCAGAATTTGAGCTCAGGGCTCTCTGGTTCCAGGGTTCCTGCTTTTCAACATTCTGTCATGCTTCCTCTCCTATAAACAAATACTACTACTCTAACAGTATTGGCAACACCATTGGGAAGCTCCTCTGCATAACCTGAATCCAGGTGAAATGCAGGTCAAACTAAGGCTCTGTAATGCCGCATGGTGTGGAATGAGCTTTCTCACCATGATGCAGAAAACCAGGGCTAGCCTTACAGCCTTGTAATAGGAGACCTCAGATATTATCCAGTACAACCCATTCATTCCCTTCACAGATAAGAAAACTGGAATCCAGGGAAGTCCAGGACTTTGCACATGGTTGTGCACCAAGGCAGAACCAAGCCCCAGTTACGTTTCATAGGTCTAAATTGAAGGGAAATTAATCAACTATGTTTACTGCAGGAGGTTCATATGTCCTTTGGATTAAAGGCAATCTTTCCTCCATGGGCTAATTTCCTTTTGACCAAGGTAAAATCTATTTGACTCAGTTAAATGGAATTTTATACTAATGATGTAAAAGATGTAAAAAGTGGGATTAAATAAGAGGAAACCAAGAGCTTAGTAATAGGGTTGAGTTAATTCCACTGAATAAAAGGTGGCTAAAAGCAGCTACTTGGAGGGGTAGGGGAACACCTGGATCCTGCTGAATGTCAGTCCAGTGACAATGAGTATGTCTTTCTATTACTTCTGGTTCACCTAATGAGCTTGTTCTGTAAGCAGCTTTGTTTTCTCATATGTTGCCTGTTTCTGCAGGGCAGTGTCTTGTTCTCTGCTTTTCAGTGACTGCACACCTAAAATCTGGCAAAAATAAACCTGCAGGCAAGATACATTTTAAATGGTTACACAACAAATGCTTTCTCCTTCCCTACAGTAATAAACTTGTAAAAGATCAGATTGGGGAAGGAAAAAGCTGTTGAAAAAAATTTTGCTAAGCAGATGCTTACTCTGACTACTGAGAATATGAAATATGTTTTGACATGAAGATCTAGATTATGAAAGAGTGCTGATTCATATTGTTCTAGAATCACCAAATGCTCATGCTGTAGGGAAACTTAAAGATCTCTTAGTATGAACCCACATTTCCAGCATGAGCAAGAAGACAGAATGATAAGCAGCTCAAGGTCAGAGCTAGTTAGAAACAGTCAAGACTTCTGGCTCTTGTCCTGGAATTTTTATAGTGTAATGTCATATAGAGGACCAAGAAGAATGTGTTCGTCTACCAATAGCAGGAAACCATCCTTATGGTGGCGTAGCAGATAGGGATTCATCTTTCTCATGCAAGAAGACATCCAGGGAAAGGCAGTGCAGGAGCAGAATGAAACACAGTAATGCTACCAGGTACCTGGGCTGTTCTGTCTTCTGCTCCTCCAGCCTTCTTGTATAGGCTTCCTCATCCTATTTCATCCATCATTGTTCCTACATGGCTGCTGCACCTCCAGGCTCAGGTCCATGTACTGGTATAAAGACGGAAGGGGAGGGGCACATGGGTAGCTCAGTGGGTTAAGAGTCTGCCTTTGGTGATCAAGCCCTGTGTCGGGCTCCCTGCTCAGTGGAGAGCCTGCTTCTTCCTCTCCCTCTGCCTGCCGCTCTGCCTACTTGTGCTCTGTATCTCCCTGTCAAATAAATAAATAAAAATCTTAAAAAAACAAAAACAAAAAAGACAGAAGTGGAAAAGGCCTAAGAAGCATACCTGCTATCTGACCTTTTTCAGATTTTCCCGGAAGCCTCGCCTGGCCTTAAATCTCCTTGTGTGGAACTGAGTCACACATCTGCATCTCTGGCCATAAGGGAGTGTGGGAAAGTAGGTGCTTTTGGCTATGCACAGTCACCCCAGACAAAATAAAATATTTTTTAGTAAAGAAGGATGGGAGAATGGATAATGCGGAGGAAACAACTAAAGCCTGAAATACAAAGTATGCTGAGGTAGGTAATTACGGGCCGTAGGCTACAGAGTCAGTCACATCTGAGTTCAAATTACAGTTCTCACAATTTTGGATAAGTTACTTTACATCCTAGGCCTTAGGTTCCTTTGTAAATGGACATAATTACAGCAAAATGAGGTAATAAGGGTGTAGTGAAGTTAAAAGAGGATAATTAAGACGTAATAAGACCTTCATAAATTTTCACATTATACCACTGCTTTAGGATCTGGTAACATTAGTCTTGCATACTTTTCCTGGGCCAACCTATATTTTGATCTAACTTCAGATGGAATGTTCAAGACACCAAGACACAGAAAGTGGTTAAACAGATTTTATTCATCTTTATTTGCTATTAGAAATAATGACCAAATCATATTTAAACATTATTCATACTGCTTCTAGCTCTTTGCTCAAATGGGAGAGACTTTAATGGGCCAACCACCCTGGCCTCAACCTGAAGTAATTCGTTGTATGGAGGAGAGATGCCCAGACCTGAGTCTAGCCCTTGTAGGAAATTTACAGGAGAGAGGTGTTCAGAGCCTTTTATACCTTTTGTTAGGGCAGAAGCTCAGTAGGTGAGGCGATTTCTATCTCCCAAACTAAATCTCATTGAATCTTAAAGAAAAAAAGAGAGAGAGAGAAAGAATCCTGCTTCTTTAATAAATTAGGGGAGCTCACTTCAGATTTTAGGATTTCAAATAGGAAACCTGCATATATTACACACACTCTCTCAATCCAAGTATGTAGATATATCAGGAAATGGTATAAGGTCTATGGGCAACTTTGCTAAGGACATTAGTATTTCTAATTTTTTTTTTTAGGAAGAAAGGTTGCTATGTAGTCATTATGAGAGGTACATCTCCCTTCTGGAAAAATTTCCCATGAACCCCATAATAGCTATGTTTAGCATGATATTCAGATGAAAACTGTACCCTATGTATTTTTATTTCAAACATTTTTATTAACAAAATAATATATGATTATTGTAGATAAATTAGAAGACAAAGATAATAAAAATAAAAGAACATAATTATATATGACTCTACCATCTATAGAAAAGCACTGTTAATATTTTCAGGCATATTCTTTACTTTCTATATATGTAAATATAAATATATAGTAAAACTGTATTTTTAAAATGTAAAAATTTATACTCTGCATACTATTTTATATTTTTGTACTTAATATAACATAAATATTTTTGATGACATTGAACATAATTTTATATCACCTTTGGAAATGGTTGCATGTGTTTTTAATGATATTGCACAATAATTATTTAACCTATCTCCTATTATAGAGCATGGGTTTGTTTGTTTCTGTTATGTTTTACAGTTAATGTACTGTGATGAATATCCTTATAACTGGAACTTGGTGGACAATGAAATTAATTTCTGAAAACTAAATTTTTGAGTCAAAAAATACAAATGTAATTTAAAGCATCGATATTATAAATTTTCTACCAAAAAGATGGGAACAGTTTGTACTACCATTGATAGCATATGAGAATGCTCATTTCCATGAACTCTTGCCAACTCTGTGTTATCATTAAAATGTATGCATAGTTTTAGTGTGTGTATGTATTTTGGGGTACTTTTTCTGAACTTGTTGCTAATTTTCCTAGTTTTGATTGTATACCAGATAGGCAGGAGGAGTGGACAGGTGTGATAGGGGCTGCTTCTGTGAACCTATTTCCTTCATGTGAAAAGTGAAATGGAAAAATGTGGCTTTTCTGCAGGAATAATGACCTCTTTTTGTATTTTTATACAACTTGCATTTTTTCTTCTTTTAATTTCTTTCTCCATATTATAAAGTATTTGAGTGAGAGAAACAACAAACTGGGTTATTGCATAAAGCTCTAAAATAGATACAATGAGGCATTTATGGCTGAAACTTAAAGACTCGGTGACAGAGATTCAATATAGACATAGACTTTTGAATGCATTGCATAAACACCAAAAATAAAATAGGGAAGGAATTGCTTCGTGTAAGTGTGGTAGAAAAGATAAATAGGGACAACCTGGGAACAAGGTGACCATGACTGGAGAGCAAAGGACTGTAGTTAAAAAAAAAAAAAAATCACGAGCTTCGGTTTTATAAATAGGAACATGGAAATAAAGGAATCTAAAGCTCTTGGGTCAGTGCTAAAGCTTATGTCCAATTTTAGACTCTACAACTTGAGAGAGACATGGATGGAAAGTAAAAATAGATACCACTCCCTGAACTTTTTGTATGTTCTGGAAACTTTGTATTCATTAACACATGATTTTATAATCATGACAGGTCTTTGAGATGCATATTATGATTCCCATTTTATACAAGAGGAAACCAAATCTTAAAACACTTCAAGGTTATCTATCTCCTTATCGAGGATCCAGGATTCATATGGGGTTGATCTGCCTCCAAGACTCATCCTCTTATTCACTTAGCTGTAATGTATACCTGAAAACATGATGTAGCAAAAGGGCAAGATTACTTGGCCTCAATCCTATTGCCTAGAGATGACAGTCACTTTTTGGTAAATTTCCTTTTTCCACGTGGGTGCTATAACTATACCTGCCCAAACTGGGATTATTAGAGGTAGGGCTGGGAAATTGCTGATAAAAATGATTGCCTTTTCCTTTGAATGTTTTGTGTGAGGAAGTTCCTGCACTGACCTTGCATATAAATTTCCTTACTGCCCCCAGGGCAGGTAATGACTCACTTCGGATTGACCAGACCTGTAATACTGACTGCAGATATGTGGATGGAGGCAGGGGAGCCATAACATTTTTTAGGTATGAAGTGGGAGAACCAAACAAATTAAAAGGTTGCCAGGAAAGGTTGAAGTAGCAGGGATTATTTTTCTAGGAGAAGAGAAAACTGAATTTGTGTTTGCAGAAAGACTTAAAAAAAAAAGTTCAAACCAGCTGATATCTTTCTTCACTAAAAATGAAGAGGGAATGAATTTAGATTTCATTGTAAGAAATTTACATCAAAAAGAAGGATTTCCTGATAGTGACAGTTGTTGAAGATTGCAGTGGGTTTCCAGAAGGTGCTGTGAAAACAACTTTTTTCATCATAATTCTTTTAAAAATGGGTCATTATCTTATTTGTCCAGAAGGCAGAGTAATCAGATTTCAAGCTCTCAGGGACTGGCTCACAACCCAAGGGATTTCAGTATCCTGGAGCTTGAGACTACTATGGAATGAATACCAAGGAAGGTATGTGAGGTACGTAAGTGTGAAATAAAGCAGGGGTTAAGGAAGTCTAGACCATAATACTGGTGGATCTTAAAAGCAAAAGCATTCCTTCATTAAGGAGAGTGAAGAAAATCTATATATTTTCCTTGTATGAATGTTTTCCTCATATAACTGATGTATAAATATATAGGGATGAACCATGTTGAATGTATTTGTTTGACCAGGATAATTTATGAAGATGTAATAACAGGGTTTGAGCTTGGTTCAACATGATGGCTGAAATGTTATTATAGCCACCAAATGGAGCTCAGATTGTTTCTTAAATATAACCTCAATATTTTAAGAATAGAAGAAAAAATGATCAATGTATGGACTAGTCTTCATTCCCTACTCTTTGTCATGGTGGCCGTTCATACAGGTGATTATGAAATCCAAGACAATTGTATTCCATAGCTTGCTTGCTCAATTAAACTTAGCTACCAAACCACTACAAATCAATCTCTTATGAATGAATGTCTGTTTATCTGGTTGGATAATAATCATATATAACTTCTTTAAAATCATATTGTAGCTTAGAAAATTCAGAGTTATAGCCATTATTTTTCTCTCTTGAGGTAGTTTTATTTTTTACCACTGTTTTCAGAGGTAAACTTAGTTCTGTATAGACAATAATATCTAGTTCTATTATGTTTAAGTTTTTTTTTTAAATTAATTTTCAAGAGATGCTGGGTGGCTCAGTCGGTTAAGTGTCTATTTTTGGCTCAGGTCATAATCCCAGGGTCCTGAGATCAAGTTCCGCTTCAGGCTCTCTGCTCAGCATGGAGCCTGCCTCTGACTCTGCCTGACACTCCCCCTGCTCGTGCTCTCTCTCTCTCTGACAAATAAATAAATAAAATCTTTAAAAAAATTAATTTTCAAACAATGGGAATTTCTTTGTAAACCCCATGTTCTCTCTCATAAATTTCCCCATAACTTTTGTTTGGAAGCTTAGTTTTATAGAAAATCTTGATTTGCTCTGTAATTTATTTTGTCACATAAGGTAGAAATTAAGATTTTCAACATATTTTACTATTATATTTTAGGGGCTTTGTCAGATGCCACTCTTCCCTTTCTCTCTCACGCTTTAGGTTTTAGGCAACATTGTAACAGTGATAAAGTCTGTTATAAAATCTGTTATAACATAGCAACATATAGCACATTTCCATGTTGCAGTCTTGTAGTGGTATGCCAGATGCTTCACTAGGGATCGTAATATAGAGTGTCCTTCTGTAAACCGTGAACCTTCTGCTCCAGTGGGACTTCTTACTCTTTGCCCCTAAAAATCTTTTTTTGCGGATTCTCTTTTGCTCCCCTTCACTCTGAAGGCCAGTCTCTTGCTTACATTCTTCAAAGTCCAGTTGCATTCTTGGTTTTCAAAGAGGCATTCTCTGATCATCTCTGCTTTCTTATTCTGTAATTTAGTATTATGGTGTTTTCATTTCCCATGTAACATTTGTAACTTATTGTTGCTGTAGTTTGTGTGCTTGTGTCATGCTCTCACTACTGTATATAAGTCCATGTAGGAGGCAGTACGAAATGGTGATAAGCAAGAACTTCTGAGTTAGATGTTAAATCCTAGATCCACCGCTCTATGACCTGGTCAAGTTACTTAACCTGTTAGAGCCTTTATGTCCTCATCTATAAAAGGGGAGTTACAACCTTTATATGGAGTTGTGATGAATTAATGAAATGCTAAGATGCATAGCACAGTGCCAGACACAAAATAAATATTCATCAATTTGAAGGCAGAGCCCATGTCCAATATTTCTTGGCAACTTTCTAAGTGCAGAGCCAGGATTTTTTTCCAAGTTGAGAGCTCAATAAACTATTTGCTAATTGAATGAAAATATGCAGCTCTCTATCAAGTCCGAGTGTTTACAATTACATGGCCCTTTTATTTTGAGAGTTAAGAGTCAGTTCTTTATATATTCACAGCTTCCTTCATGGTTGTGCACGGAAGTATCTAAATAAATTCTTCAAAGTCAGGAAAGGCAAGAGGAGGCCTACACAGCAGAATGGAAGGGGGAGGGGAGGTAGAGGGTGGGCTCGGTGATGAATATTTTAGTTTCAGTTTGGCATTGTTTGCTCATGACCTGGTAGAGAGGCAGAGTACCTGTCTCCTAGTTTTCTTTCTATTTGTGGAAAATCTGTTTATATTTTAAGACCCGGAATAAAGGTACCCATCCAGCTGTATTGAGGTACAACTGACAAATAAAATTGTATATATTTGAGGTGTACTATGTAATGGTTTGATAGACATATACATTTTGAAAGGATTACCACTATCAAGTTAATTCTCATAGCCATTACCTCACATAGTTACCTGTGTGTGTGTGTGTGTGTGTGTGTGTGTGTGTGTGTGTGGTAAGAACATTTAATATCTATTCTCTTAGCAAATTTTGAGTATATAATATATATCATTAATTATGTATTATTATATATGATAATATATATCATTATATAGTGGACATGCTGTATATTAGATCCCCAGGGCTTATTCATCTGGTAACTGAAAGTTTGTAGCCTTTGACCAATAATCTAACTTTTTCTGCTCCTCAACCCCCGTTAACCACCATTCTACTCTCTGACTCTATGAGTTTGACCCTTTTAGATACCACACATAAGTAAGATCCTGCAGTATTTGTCTTTCTACATCTGGCTTATTTCACTTAGTATACTGTCCTCCAGGTTCATCCATGTTGCTGCAAATGGCAGGATTTCCTTCTTTTTTATGGCTAATATCCTATTGTATATATAGACCACATTTTCTTTATCTGTTCATCCATTGATAGACACTTAGGTTGTTTCCATATCTTGACTATTGTGAATAATGTTGCCATGAACATGAGAGTGCAGATATCTCCTTGAAATACTGATTTTGCTTCCTTTAAATGTATGTGTATTGTGTAATGTGTCTTTTGGATCATATGGTAGTTCTATTTAAATTTTTTTTACAGAAGCTCATACCGTTTTCCACAATGGTTGTACCAAATTGTATTCCCACCAACAGTGTACAGGAGTTCCCTTTCCTCTATATCCTTTCCAACAGGTGGCACGTCTTTAGGCAGCTTTTCCTGAATCCTAACTCATAGCACCTTTATTAGATACTTAAACTTGTACATGTCATGTCATTAGATCTGTGCTACTAAATGAAAGGAACATGATTTTAAACTTCCTGGTGGCAATTGTCTTCCCATTTTTTATGGTCTTTGTTTCTAACATTACTATCTATATGATGAGTATAATAGGGCTGTTCTAAGAATCAAATAAGATAATGTTTATGAATAATTTTTAAAGTATAAAGACTTATAAAATTACAATTTATTGTTGTTCTTTCTGTATTAGAACTGCTCTCATGGAAATTTATGTGCTACTTTTGAGTCTTTTAGGCATCATGAGAAAAATGGGCAGTTGAAACATGGCCCAAGCTATCAATTTCTATAATCAAGTGCTGCTATCCAAATAAGAAAATATGAATACAGAAAGTGGGACAAATATTTCATGAAACCAGTTTACCTATGCAGACATTTTATATTATGAAAACATACACATTTAATTGATTTAACTATTAAGAAAAATGAGTAGTAATCTAGGACTCAAGTCATTTAAAACTGCTCTAGTTCTAATACAAATAAGCTTCATGCCCACTGATGAGCTCTTGCCCCTCTGTGGTTCAGTTTCCTTGTCTGTAACCTGAGATGTTTGGACAGAGTATATCTAAGGCCTTTACTAGATTTAAAAAACAAAGATTTTCTTATTTGAATGCATAGAACATTCTTGCTTAGTTAGTCTTCTTGTATTTTGTTAAGGGAATAAAATAGTTTTCTGTGGTTGAAATCCAAGGATGGCACTTTAGCAATAAAGTTACAACCCTTGTAACACCATCTTCCGACAGACTGATAGCGCTTTTGCTGAGAGAGTTGGCTAGCCGTGTCTGTGTACCTTGTAGATTCTTGAATGTGCATTTACTATGGGAAAGTGGCATCTGATGTCCTTCTCAAGTCCTCTTCTGCAGACAGATGAGCATTCACTTGCCAGCTACAGTTTTCTCCCTTATAATCAGTCACTGCCTCTTGTCTGAGCCATGACGTGTTTCCAAAGTCTGTGGAGCTGAGGATTTTGTGATGCATTAATGCTCCCATTTGGGCTTCACTGGACTGGATTAGGTGGCCACTAAATGTGGTTAAGTTAAAAGGGAAATACATTAATTGATAATCTAATCTTATGAACAAAGAAATGAGAAAACTTTCTTTTCAAAAATATAGGAAAATCTTACTAGGTTTCATTACAGTGCCCACAAAACTTTTATAGATGTTAAGATTTAAGTCCTAAGTCCTTTTTTAGAGGGATAATATCATTCTTTTACAATTATTTTGACTTAACTATTACTGTACATATTATATACTCTATATATTGTATACTGATATTTACCTCAAAAGTTTTGAAAACTACTGCCACATTGTCTACCAAAAGTTTGAACTGCTTTCATGAAAAGTAAATGTCTTGCCAGCATTAAATATTATTAATCTTTGTAATTCTGGCAATAGGATAGGTGAAAAAAACCTATCTGCTTTTAATGGCACTCTTTTGATAGTTAACGATATCCAGTAATTTTTTTTCATTTGCTTAGCACCCACTTTTACTTATTTTGTTTCAATTGCTTATTTGTAACTTTTGCTCCTTTCTCTATTGTGCTATTAAAACAAATGCACATTTAGCATGCATTTAGTGTTTAGAACTAGTCTAAAGATTAAGGATACATCATTGGATAAGTCATAAAAAGATGTTCTCATGGAGCTTATATTCTAGGGGGAAGAGAAATATTAACAACTGTCAGACATATGTTCTAAAATAAAATCAAGAGATATGATCAGGATTTGCTGGGCAGTTACTTTAAGCTAACTGGTCAGGAAAGGTTTTTCAGAAGGGGTGATATTTATATTGAGACAAGATTGACAAGAACATCTGTAGAAGGTCGTCTTTTCAGGTGATACAAACAACTAATATAGAGGCATGAATGAGTTTAAGGTATTCCAAGAATAGAAAGACAGCTGTGGGTCTAGAGAAGAAAGTGGACAGAGATCGAGATGGGGAAGTTGGAAGGCTCAGTCCATCTAAAGACGGTCGTTCAGGAGAAGGAGTTTTGGTATCATTCCAAGTGTGTTGGGAAGTGATTGAAGCTTTTTGAAGAGGAGGGATATAATCTAATTTCCATCTTAACTGATCACTCTATTTGTTATGTGTGGAATGAATCATTAGGAGCAAGAGTAGAAGCAGGGAGAACAATCAAGGGGTAGGGCAGTTGTCTAGGGCATGAACTGATAGTTACTTAGAATAGAGGATGCTGTCAATGGTCTGCCCAGATTCCCTGTCTGCCTCGTGCACCAATCTCCAAGCTACTGTGAACACAGGCTTTTATAAATCTCAGCTGACCCCTTCCTGGGAGGCTATACCTCCCCTGCCTTCTTATTGACCTTAACCAATGATTGATTGACAGGAGGGTTCTGTTGCCTAAAAGTGGGGCTAACTCCGTGCTCCAGTTTGTGCTATAGCACTTCCTTATGGAATCAGACCAAAGCTAATCACAAGCTGAATGACATTCCTGTTTGGCATCCCTCACCTTCCTTTACGGATTCTCTTGCTCCTCTTCTCAATAGATAACTTGAACAAGAATCTTCATCTTGGCTCTGTTTTTAGAAAACCTGACCTAAGACACTTGGTTTAGGACGGCAGAAGTTGAAATGGAGGAGACTGGCTTAGAAATATTTGAGAGATAAAGTCTGTGGAATGGATCTGGAACATGACAGAAAGAAATCGAAAGTTCCTAAACTTTGTTATTGAGCAATGTGGTGGGTAATGGCATTATTTACTAACTGTAGATGACTGGAAAGAGTAGGTTTGCAAAGTAGAGAGGGAAAAAATTCTGTTTCAGATGTGTTAAGTTTGAGATGTCTATAAATGGATATATCAAAGATGCAATAGAATATTCTGATCTTTTTCTCCAAAGGGCAATCTAGACTGAAGACCTGTATTTGGGATTCAACTATAATATTCAAATGGTGTTTGAAGAATGTGACTGAATGAGTGTATTAGGGTGAGAGTAGAGATGAAGAAGAGATCAGGTCATGGCATGAAAATATTCAAGGTTGAGCAGAGGAGGAAAATCTAGCGCATACATCGAGGAGTAGTCAGTGATTGGTAACTAAACCGTGAGAAGGTGTGTCATGGAGACTGAGAGGATAAAGTGTTTCAAGGAGGCTGTGGTCAGCTGTTGAGTGCAGCTGAGTGGTTAATGAAGATGAAGACAGAACAGATCATGAAACAGGCAACAGGGAAATTTTTGGTGACCTTGACAAGAGAAGAGTTTGACAGGAGAAGATTCTGAGGTAATGGGAAGAGTGGTAAAGGTGAGAATAGGAAATGATGAAGCAAACATATTGACCTAGGCATTTATCATTGCTGTGAATAAGACTAGTGAATGAGGTAGTAACTTTAACTTAAGTGGGGAAAAAAGTGCAAAGGTTTTATTTTTTATTTTTGATTAACACCATTAGAAGGAAATAACTGATTTTTACAAAAGAGAGGGGACAATTGCAAGAGAAATTCTTGAATAGACAAAAAGCAATGAGACCTAGTGTTTATGAGTAGGAGTTCACTCTATCCTGAGGCAGAAACACTTCAAATTTACAACAGGAGGAATGCCAGAGAAGTAAGTGCCAACAAAGAAAGCTTTGTAGATGTGGTACATGGTTAAGTAGTTTTCGTCTGATTATTTCTGTGTCTTTACTGAAACTTGAAATGAGGATGCCAGCTGAGGTGAGGGTCAGAGGTGGGGTCAGTAGTTTGGAGATTTAAGGAGGGAAAAGTAAGGATGAAATAATCATGTTAGAGACTACGAGATTTTATTTATGGAGGAAATCCAGTATAATTTCCTTGCACTAGCAAATGCCTCTTTTGGCATGAATGCTCAAGAATTTTTAATAAAACCAGTCATCAAGATTTTTAGTTTTTTCTAGACATACTTAGGTCCTCAGGTGTAGATGTGGAATAGGTAAATGGTTGGTTTTAACTAGCATTGGGGTTTTGTTAGGAAGACACAGGCAGTTAAAGAATTCCTAAGGAAGTGATTATGACGATAGGCTATGAGATATGGGCTGGGCTTAGAGGCAAATGAGAGGGAGGATGTAAAGAAAAATAGGGAAGTGAATGGATTTGAGGTTGTGATAAGGTTCAAGAAATGTTAGAGTGGGAGGAGTAGAATATATGAGCTTGAAAGACAAGAGGGGATAAAGAGAGTGGGGTGTTTGATATCCACATTCAGAGATATTAGAAACATTTGTGACAACAAGGTCGGAAGTGTGACCATGAAAGTAGGTGGGTTATGGGAAATACTATTGGTTGTAGGGGTTGAGAAACTTGAAGGACATGGTATTGGATCATCCACACAGGTGTCAAAATCCCCAAACTTGGGGAAAAGAGTAGACGTATAGAAGACACTAAGATGGGGGCCAAAGTCATCAGTGAAATAGAGAAATGGGGAATGTGATATTTGCTTTATTTCATTGATTTCTTAGAGTTCTTAGTTTTTTAAAGTATATTTTAAGAATGATATCAAAATAAAAATAAGAACATAAGGCCAAAATCTCCCATAATCCTCTCATTTCATCAGAGGATGGTGGAGCTTGACTAAAACATGTAGCTGCTTCTTGTCTGCTTATTCTGGCTGGGCCAGGTGTTCCATTTGGTTAGCTTACTCATCATGAATTGTTGCAGGGTTTCCTACCACCATGAGTGTCTGCCTCTTACCTGGCAGCCAGCAGAAGTGAGCCTCAAATGCAGAGGCCTTCTCATTGTGCTGGTTGACCTCCTACCCCAATGTGCCGATCTCTCCCACGTTGCTAAAAATCTGTGACAACTATTACTCATCACTGCTGTAAAATAGGGAAATAGGCCTTTATTTCTCAAAACTTGTTTTACTGTGGATGCCCTGGTTAGATAGTTTCTCATTATCTTCTCAGTGTTGGTGGTTTGATTGCATTTGATGACTCTTGACTCCATCCAGATCTTCCTTCAGTTCCAGTTGTATTTACAAATTATTTGACAAATCTGTCCTCTCCATTCCTTGTGACTAATGAGTCTTTATTCCAGCTTGTAAGTGCTGTGCTGCCAGGTTGTCTTCAACATCTGCTCATTGTTTCTGGACAGGGAATTATGGGGAGAGCGGAATGGATGCTTTCAAAGAGCTGGCTGCCCAGGAAGGCCTCTGCATCGCCCATTCAGACAAAATCTACAGCAATGCTGGGGAAAAGAGTTTTGACCGACTCCTGCGCAAGCTCCGGGAGAGGCTTCCCAAGGCCAGAGTGGTGGTCTGCTTCTGCGAAGGCATGACGGTCCGAGGCCTCCTGAGTGCCATGAGACGCCTGGGTGTTGTGGGAGAGTTCTCACTCATTGGAAGGTAAATCTCTTATCTCTCTGTCTGTCTGACACACACCACACACACACACACACACACACACACACACACACACACACACACACACTTTGGCCCACATATACTTGCTCTCACAAATCTGGATTTCCTGACTCCAAAGAGGGTGAGATGTGCTCTGCTGGGCTGACCCTTAACTCTGGATCATGGAGAGTAGGGCTCTCATCTTTTTCCTGTTAGACAAGAGCAGGATGGTCGATGACAAGATGATGAGACTACTTCAGAAAGAGGTGGGAAGTTGGTGCCAGAATGTTTTGTTCTGAAGAATTATTCTTTTCATGTGCTTCTGGCCTGTTCCAACCCTCCAGCCCCCAAATCACACACATGCTTATGTCTTCACACTTCCTAAACATAAGAATCTTAATGGAGTATTGGTGGATGGAGGGTAACAATGAAGATGGAAATATATATTAAGATACAAAATTTAAAGGGCTGGCTAAATGCAAGTGAAAATATGCAGTTGAACTGTGGAACTCAAAAATGTGCTCTTTTACCCGCATGGGATGGCTGAGTGATGCTTTCAGCATGGGACCCCTGAAATAGCAGGTGGTGGCTTCCAAAATTGCTGCTCTTCTTTCTAGATCATGTGTACTTGTGTGGGAATAGATTTTTGGTACCACTGTATTTTTCAAAGGGTTTTTGACGTAACAGGTATCTTGTTTAATTTGCCTACTTAAAATATTGCACAAAGGAACTGCGGATTTTTTCCAAGGAACGTACTGAGTTTACCTAAATGAAAGTCTCCACTGATCCCTGACTTTGTCACACTCATCCTCCAGATTGCTTTTTCTCTTTCCATCTCCTCTGTTGGCTAGAATAAGATCTATATCTGACCTGTTGAAATACCTCAGACACTGGCCCTCTTCTCTAGGAAGCTGAGTAGTAATGGTAGGGACATCCTCTCCAGACCTTTCCCTCTGTCCTTGAACTCGTGGTAATGACTGCAATAGTAGTAACACTAATCTCATCATCATCTGGAACTAGAGATACAGGACACTTCAAAGACTTTAGAGAAGAAGGAAGGATATAAATACAACTAAATAAATAAAGAAAGGACTCTCTCATGAGGAGATACAGAATCAAGATCAAAATATAATTAAAGATTAAGAAAATTATTGAATTTAAGTATGATTGGAACACTGTCACAAAATGTCATTTTGGCTTCTTCAACATGATGCAGTTGTGTGAAGACACTTAAGAAAGCAAGTTTTAGAAACAAGTATTTAAAAAAGGAATATTATTTCCTTTATGAGTGAAAAAGAGGTAAGCAGCTTTGTCAGAGTGTTATGCAGAATAAGGTTGGTAATATATGTACCAGGACAGGTGGCCTTCAGATATTCAGTCCTTTTTATTAATTTTATGAAATGACTTCTTTTATGAAGGGCACTTGTTTTAAAAATATTCTCATGTTTACCATTTTCAAAAGAACAGTTGTCTGTTTTTTCAGAATTCATTCTCTTTAATATCCACAAAGACACTATCTACCTGGATTCTGGAGATCTTAGAGATGTGGCAAATATGTGAGTTTTGGGATATACAGACTGCCTAATTGTGAAATATAATTATACAAATGTTCAGTGAGTAATTGGAGTATAAAAGATTCATTCCATCATTATTTAAAAGCTGAACAAAGATGGCAATGTAAACTTACCTCTCTGCCTCTTGCTTACCTGCATTACATCTGAGCTCATACAAGTATTTCCTACTCACGCATGCTTGCTCATGAAGAGGTCAGCTACATGTGATATCTACCTCTTTTATTTGTCTCTCTCTCTCTGCCCTACTGACACATTCTAGGGAACTGTCATGACAGTGAACACTTGAACTTCTGAGGATGCTGTTCCCTGTACTAGTTATTGCCAGTGACTTAGGGAGCCCCTTGAGATGCCAAAGCTATGCCACTCTTGCTGCTTCTCTGCCTTTCTGGGCTGTGTTCTTCGAGGGTCTATCAGAGTGGTATTGGCTGTTGTTCTCATATCTTGGGGGGAAATGGCCTTTTCTCATTCTGGGTTCACGGTTATCTCCCTTCCCTGGGAGCTGAACAGGGAACCAAGCCAAGTAGTAACACTACACCATACCTAGAATTAGCTTTTCCTTCAGGTGTTTGGTTCTCCCACTTTCTGAGGGAGAAATTCTATCCCAAACTCTCCTCTGTCCCTCATGGCAATGGACATTTGGTGGGCTTGATTCTCTCATTTCTGCAGGCATGTCCAGAAGGGTTATAGTTTAACATCAAGTTGCAACTCCTAGCTACATATGCAGGGTCAACAAATATATCTCCCTCCTACTTGAAGGGGTTTCGTTTACTAAACGACGATAAACTCTTTGAGGTCAGGAGCCATTGTTTGGTTTCTTTCACAGCACATGGTATGATTCTCTATGATTTCATAGAGGTGAAGATAAGTAAGTCATGGTTTAGATCGCAACAAAAGACATTTAGTTAAAAAAATTAGAACTTCCTGAATGAAGATTTATGTTCCCTTGCCTCCATGACTCCTCTTTTCTCTCACACTTCACATCCAGCATGAAAGGAAATGTTGTTGGTGCCACCATCCAAACATATCCAGACTTTGACAACTTATTGCCATTCTCATCGGTGCCATCCTGGTCCACGGCACCATCGTTGCTCACTTGGGTTATTGTGATATCCTCCTAACTGACCCTTGCCACATCCCCCCGCCTTCCACTGCCCCATCATCTATTCTTAAGGCAAAATGATCTTTAAAAAATTTAAGTCATGTAATGTCAGTCTTTATGCACTCAATACCTCAAAATGGCTTCCCGTTTTTCTCATAAGGAAGTCTTACCATGGCTTTAAAATCCTGCTCTGTTGTTGGGGCTAAGTTTTTCATAATGGCATAATAAACTATAATAACAGAAATAGAATTTTTATTTTTTTTATTTTTTTTATTTTTTTATTTTAAAAGATTTTTTTTATTTATTTGACAGAGATAGAGACAGCCAGCGAGAGAGGGAACACAAGCAGGGGGAGTGGGAGAGGAAGAAGCAGGCTCATAGTGGAGGAGCCTGATGTGGGGCTCGATCCCATAACGCCGGGATCACGCCCTGAGCCGAAGGCAGACGCTTAACCGCTGTGCCACCCAGGCGCCCCAGAAATAGAATTTTTAAATAGGAAGTTCTCAAAGATAATAAAAACATTCTATAGTTAATGAACGTAGGATAATGGAAAAACAAAACAAAAAGCTATATGGGCTGAGAGTTCTAGCTCTGCCACAAAGTAATCGTGTGATCTTGTTTAAGTCATTTTTTGTTTTTGAGTCTATTTTTTTCATACAAAAATTAACAACCTATGACATATAAAGACCATATATGTTGATCAAACTATGATCAACAGGAACATATTTATAGATTCATTTTTTCTAAAGTTATTCATGAATTTTATATTAATCCATTTACATTTTCTTACCCACCACTTTATTAAAACCAGGAGAATTTGTTGAATACAGCTGGTCAGTATTAGTGTCTTAATGTGGCCATGGAATGTAGCCAGCAGGCCCACAGGAAAATCAAACCTTCGACTTGGGACAAATTGAGAGAACATTGTCACCAAGTAAGTTAACCAACCAATCATTATGCAAAATGAAAGTTCCATCTTAGTTCTATGAAATTGCTTCTTTTGACATGATTCTCAGAATTGTACTTACCATATCTATAACTGTAATTTCAATGTTGATGGTGGTGATGATGAGCACATTTGTTTGGGCCTTACTATATGCCAGTCACTGTTCCAAGCACTTTGTATACATTAACTTATCATAACAGTATGATGAGAAAGGTGCTAGTATTATTCCCATTTTGATATATAGAGAAGTAAAGAAGTTGTCAAAAGTGCTGTAAAGCCAGAGATGGAATTCGAACCTAGGCAGTTTGGCTTCAGAATTCATGCTCTTAATCACTAAGTTATACTGTGTCAAGCTGTGATTGTTTTATTTAAGAGATACTAGCATTACCTTTAGTTTCCTTTCAGTTTGCTCTCTCTTCTAGAGACCTATCTTATTGTTTAGATTCACCTTCTTTGGGAAAATCAACTGAAGTATCTCTGTAAGAAAGTTTTACATTTCTAATTATTCTCTATTTCTTTGAATCTGTTTTCTCTCCTAGTATTAAAATTTTATATGATAATTCAGTAAAGGGGCTCTTCTTTTCAAGCTGATTATTTTTTATCCTAACGTGAGACTCCACAGTCTTATTCTCTTTGCACATAGTTTTTATCTATGGAACTATACTTATATAGAAGCTAATTTGGAATAAGTGGGTGATAGTTCTCTGAAATCTTAAGTTATATTTATTAAAATTCTAATCATTAACTGATCCATTTGTTCTAATTTTTATGTTCCTTTATTTGAAGAAAGTGAAAGTGAGCATAGTTTATGTAGTTATGTGTATTAAGAGCCACCATTTATTGAATGTTTGGCTCTAATATTTGATATCTCCAGTCTTAACAACAATCCTGAAGGGTTGATTTAGGAGGTAGAGAAGTTAAACAATCATCCCAAATTCCTGAGTTTAATAAGTGGTAGAGACAAGATTCAAGCTCACTACTAAACTGTAAGATCATACAGATACATAAATATCAAATTGTAACCTCCTCAAAGTTGAACAGGTTTTATGTGCTTGTTGATTTTCTCATCATGACTAACAGTATCTGGATGTGGTAAATATTCAATAACTTTGTCAGAAAGCCTGGGGACTCATAGAGCAGCTTGTTTCATTTTGTGGTCCTTGATTTTCCTTTCACATTCCAGGATCAGTAAGTTTTACCTAGCATGGTAAAGTTTGATGTTCATCAGTCAGCCTCTACCTCTAGAATTCATCTGTAAAATTAGAACTCATTTTGTTTGTCTCTCAGGTTGTTGTGTTTTTCTAATTAAAAAATGCCTACTTGCCTATTAAACTATAGCTGAGTGTCAGTGGTAGACTCTTGTGGGAACCTATCAGCACATTCTCAGAGGGTGAGTGAGTGCTTTCTGGCTTTAGTCCTATGCCAGGTGTTGACATTATCCACCCTGTTTTCCTCATCTTGGGAAGCCCTTACAGCAGGTTTACATTCTATCTTGTTAGGCACCTTTGGTTAAATATCTTAGGTATGCCATATTTAACTGTGTATTTCCTAGCCCCCCCCCCTTATTTGGATTATGATTTCATCTTCTAATTTTCCACTATACAAAAGAAACATCCGATAAAGACCATGAAGTCAATAACCTTTCATTTTGCCCCCTCTGCCTACTATATCCTGGCCAATCAAACTATAAGTATAGGGTCCCTACATTTCAAATGCCTATCCCTTATTGGTGTGTGCTGTTTTATTTATCATCTCTCCCAACTCTTATCTTCTTTTTTTTTTAAATATTTTATTTATTTATTTGACAGAGATAGAGACAGCCAGCGAGAGAGGGAACACAAGCAGGGGGAGTGGGAGAGGAAAAAGCAGGCTCATAGTGGAGGAGCCTGATGTGGGACTCGATCCCATAACACCGGGAACACGCCCTGAGCCGAAGGCAGACGCTTAACAACTCTGTGCCACGCAGGCGCCCCCCAACTCTTATCTTCTAACCCACTAGACCCACTTTCCATTATCTGTCATTGCAGAGAAATTCCTTCTAAAACTTGATCCATGAAAACACTGACACCATGGTTTTTATTTTATTTTTTTTTAAAGATTTTATTTATCTTTTTGACAGAGAGTGAGAGACAGCCAGCGAGAGAGGGAACACAAGCAGGGGGAGTGGGAGAAGAAGAAGCAGGCTCCCAGCGCTCCCAGCAGAGCAGGGAGCCTGATGTGGGGCTCGATCCCAGGATCCTGGGATCACGGCCTGAGCCGAAGGCAGACAATGACTGAGCCACCCAGGGGCCTCATACACCATGGTTTTTGAGTTGAAAGCACAGCAAACGACATTAAGCACATATTTTTAAAAATGGCTGAAAAGGAGCAATTGCTTTATCTGGAAAGAAAGCTATAGTTCCATTTTAAAACAAAGGAAATAATCTGTTTTTTGCTTTTCATTTCTTGTTTTTTACAAGGCAATGTTTTTGTCTTTTTCTTCCAAGAACACATATTTGGAAAAGTGACCTTTATACCCTTGAACAAGATGATATACCATGGTGTTATGTTTCACACACTTTTTAAAAATGTAAAATGAATTATTTTAGATCCCATCTTTCCATTATGGAAAAAGATGGGGAAAATATCTAAGGTTTTCAGCCTTCAAACAAAATTGCAAAGGTTATATATTATAAAGTAAATGTGGACTTTCAGTGAAGCCTGACCTCCACCAAAATGGATTATAATCAAGAGGCTGGCAAAGCTGATGAGCATTTTCTGATGCATGATGGTCCGATTTACAGATACATAACCTGGCCTACTCTAGGTTCCCAAGAGCAGAAAACGATTGCTAACCTGCTGACAGGCGATCCCTTCTTTAAAGCACTCCTCCACAGGCAGATTAATGAGAGCTTTGTGGAAGATTACACTGTTAGAAAAAGACTGTGAAAAATTTGTGCTAGGGAAGGAGAGGGGATTTAGTTTAGAGCTCTCTGGAGAATAAACACTATTTGTAGGATACTGACAAGTATTTTGAGCATAGATCTCAGCCACAGAAACGCTTAGGGTTTTCACAATAATTGGGTGGCTCATTTGTATTTTAATGATTAACTCTTCTTTACACCAATACCTATTTCCATGTTTCAGATAATGGACATCTGAAAACTGAAAGACTAATATCTTGTTCTCTACTTGCCTTTAGGGTACTAGAAACACTGAAGGGTGTTGGGTGCCCTCTGTATTTATAAGGCACTGGCTCAATTTGAATGGATGAGAAAGGAAGTCATTATGATTTAGTCTATAGGGTTTGAAGCTGATTGAAGACAACAGGAAATTTATCTTAATACAGTTTTTGTAGTTCCTATGATAGTCTGTTTGCAACCTGACTGCACAGCAGAATAGCAGGGGCGCTTAAAAATGCAGATTCTTGGATCCCACCCCAGACCATCAATAGAATTTCTTGGTGAAGGACTTTGGATCTTTTTTTTAAAGACTGAAGACGAGTTAAGTTGCAGAACCACTACCCTTTGATGTCTACATCTGTGCTTTGCACCCAGGTGGCACTCACTATGAATGAATTGCTTTCAGGACATACCTGAAAGGAAAGATAAAATAAAGTTTAACTCTACTGCCTGTTATTCTGCCATTTTAGCTCTGTTTTTTTTTTTTTTTAATTCTTAAAATTTATTTGCCTTCAAGATTTTCTTTCAAAGTAAAGATATATCTGAGAGTAGTAAGTAATAATAATATTGACAGTAGTAGTGGTAGTAATAGTAATAAACAGTATTTGCAGTTCTGTTATTTCTTGTATTTCTGTCCTCTCCTCATGCCCAAACTGGCTGTTGACTTGCCCCGTGAAAGCCTAATCATGTCCTAGTGTTCTAATTAAGATGCAGAGTCAGGAGCATTTAAACATGTGGGAGATTAGTCCAGTTATCTCAGTGTAGGGTTGCCCAGGGCTGAACAATGAACTACTATTTCTTGCTAATTGTGGAATTGGGGTCTGATGACTGAGTTGCTTGTTAGCTGCTTTGTCTCTCTATATCATAAACCATAAAAACATCAGTTCCCGGGCTTCATCTTCTTCAGATTCTAATTCAGTATGTTTGGGGAATAGATCAAATAGTATGTACATTTCAAATCAGCCTTACTGAAATTCGCCAATTTTAAGTGTTCATTTGATGAGTTTTGGTAACTATATATAGTAATG
Source organism: Ursus maritimus (assembly GCF_017311325.1). Taxonomy (NCBI): domain Eukaryota; kingdom Metazoa; phylum Chordata; class Mammalia; order Carnivora; family Ursidae; genus Ursus; species Ursus maritimus. The sequence continues at coordinate 51,265,012 of NW_024423675.1, forward strand.
TAAGCACCATAACTATATAAATCATGATATAGAATATTTCCATTACAGCAAAATGTTCCCTAATGCCCTTTGGCCAGCATTCCTCTCCAACCTCTGGACACAGGCAACAACTGATCTGCTTTCTCTCATTATACTTTTGCCTTTTCTAGAATGTTGTATAGAGGAAATCATGTAGAATGTAGTCTTTTATGTCTGACTTCTTTTAATTGGCAAAGTGTTTTAAGATACGCCCTTGTGGTTGTACATATTAGTAGCATTCTATGGCATAAATATGCTTCAGTTTTCTATTGATGAACATTTGGGTCATTTCCAGTTTTGACTATAATAAATAATGTAGCTATAAACATTCATGTATAAGTCTTTGTGTGGACACATATATTTAATTTTCTTAAAGAAATATCTAGGGATGAGATTATGGGTCACATGGGAAGTATATATTTAACTTTATAAGCTTCTTTATAAGAAACTGCCAAATTATTTTCTGAAGTGGCTGTACAATTTTGCAGTTCCACCAGTGGTGTATGAAAGTCCTAATTCCTTTACATCATCACCAAAATAGTATTGTTAATCTTTTCACTTTTAGCTATTCTGGTGGGTGGGCAATGGCATCTCTTTGTGGTTCTAATTTGCATTTTCATAATGACTAATAATGTTGAATATTTTTATGTGCTTATTTGTCATTTGAATATCTTTTTTGGTGAAATTTTTTGTAGACATATATGTTCATCTTGTTATCAGGTTGTTAGTCTTATTATGAAGTTGTAAAAGTTCTTTATAATTTCTGGACCCAAATCATTTATAATATACATACATAGCATATATTTTCTCTTAGTATGTGTCTGAAAATTTGATTTTGTTAACAGGATTGTTGGATTATAGAATGGCTTAAATTTTGAAAGTCCAGTTATCAATTTCTTCTTTTAGGACTTATGTTCGTTGTGTTCTTTCAAAGATAGCTTTACCTACTCCAACATCACAAACAATTTTGTAGAAATTTTATAGTGTTTCCTTCTATATTTAGATATATGATTAAATTACATATTAGGAGTTAATTTTCACACATGTTGTGAGATAAGGGTGCATACTCTTTTTTTGACCTAAAAATATCCAGTTGTTCCAGAACTGTTTTGTTGAAAGGACTATCATTTCTCCATTAAAATAGCCTACCATTTGTTGAAAACCATAGCATACATATGCATGTATATTAATTAAATATTTTTAGCATTCTATTTTATTTTTATCTTTGACTTACTAGCTATGATTCTTTATTATTTTATGGATAATTGATCTGGGGTTTGTAATATATTTCTTTATGTTATTGATGTCTGCATTCCAAGAATATTTTACCATATTATGTATAGTATAAGAACTTTATAGCAATATATTTCTATTTCTCCCTCTTGATGTATGTTCTATTGTTATCATATATTTTACTTCTAATTCTGTTATAAAGTATAAAATACACTATTATTTTTGCTTAAGTAGTCAATTGTTTAAGAAACTAAAAATGAGAAAAAAGTTACTTTCTATAATTACCTATATAATTACTTTTTCATTCCTTTGGGTAACTCCATATTTTCTTCAGCATTATTTTCCTTCTCTCTGAAGAATTTCTTTTAACAGTGCTTGTGAGGCTGGTCTGCTGAAATAAATTTTCTTCACCTTTTTGTCTGTAATGTTTTTATTTTACCTTAATTAAAAAAAAAAAACATTTACCTGGCATAGAATTCTAGGTTGATTGTTGCTGTTTTTTACTTCTAATACTTGAGAGATATTAATTATATTTTTTTGACTTGCATAGCTTCTGATGAAAATCTGCTGTAATTTTTTGTTCCTTGAATGTGTATTTTTAATCTCTGATTGTTTTAAACATGTCTTTTTATCACTCGTTTTCAGCAATTTGATTATAAGCCTTGATGTGGTTCATAGTTTTTTCAAATCAAATTTGGAAAATAATTGGCTATTATTTCCTCAAATTTTATTTTTGTCCATGCCTTTCTTTTTTTTTTTTTGTCTTGGGCTCCAATTATATGTATGTTTGATTGCTTGATATTTTTGTACGGGAAAATTATGTCTTTTTTTTCCACTTCTCTTTTTTTGTTTCATTTTCTACAATTTGTGTTGCTATGACTTTGAGTACACAAGATTTTTTTTTTTTGCCATGTCTAATCTGTTTGTAATCCCATCATGTACATTTTTTATTTCAGATATTGTGCTTTTCATTTTCTAAACTCATTTCATTATAATTAAGAACATTTTTTGTATGACTTCTTTCCTTTTACATTTATTAAGGCTTGTTTTATTGCCTAGCATATGCTATGCCCTGGAGAATATTCCAAGTGCACTTGAGGGGAATTTGTATTCTATTGTTGTTGGATTGATGGTTGCATAAATGCCTGTTAGGTTTAGTTTCTTTTTTTTTTTTTTTTTTTTTAAAGATTTTATTTATTTATTCGACAGAGATAGAGACAGCCAGCGAGAGAGGGAACACAAGCAAGGGGGAGTGGGAGAGGAAGAAGCAGGCTCATAGTGGAAGAGCCTGATGTGGGGCTCGATCCCAGAACGCCGGGATTACGCCCTGAGCCGAAGGCAGACGCTTAACCGCTGTGCCACCCAGGCGCCCCAGGTTTAGTTTCTTCATATTGTTGTTAAAGTCTTCTATTTCCTGTTGATATTCTGTCTGGTTCTATCCATTATGAAAAATGGAGTATTGAAGTCTTCAAATATTATTGTTGAATTGTCTTTTTCTCCTTTTAACTTAGTTTTTGTTTCATGTATTTTGAGTTTGTCTTGCTAGGTGTATGTATGTTTCTAATAGCTGTATTTTCCTGATAGATTGATCTTTTATCATTAGAAAATATTCCTCTTTATATCAAATGGCTCTTTGTTTTAAAACTTACATTTTTCCTGATAAACATATAGCTAATCCCGCCTTTTAATGATTGCTGTTTACATTGTATATCTTTTTTTATCCTTTCATTTTCAACATATTTGTATTGTATATAAAATATTTCCTGTAGACAGCATGTAGTTGATCTTACTTTTTTAAATCTAGACTTACCATCTCTACCTTTTGATTATATTGTTTAATTCTTTCACATATAATGTAATTATTGGCGTAGCTGGAATTACAGCTACCATTTTACATTATGTTTCCCAGTGTTTCATGTTTTTTTATTCTTCTATTTCTCCTTTAATCATTTTTTCATTACATTTTTAAAAAATGTTTTCTTACTAGTTGTTCTAGGGCTTACCATATAATCTTATGAATCCACTTCAAATTTATGCTAACTTAATTTCAGTGAGATATTCAAATGTTACTTTTATACAGCTCTATTTCCTTTTTCTTCTTTTTGTGCTATTGTTACACATTACATTTATATATATGAAAAACTTAGTAATACATTGTCATAATTATTGCTTTATAAATTATGCCTATTATAGAAGCTGATGAGAGAAAAGAGAATAAGCATATATTTGTTGGGATTTTTATATTTGCCATTTGATTTACCATTTCAGATTCTCTACATTTTTTTTTTCCTATGAATGCAAGTTACCTTCTGGTATCATTTATATACTGGATACAACTTTTTTCCTACCCACCACCTTTGTGCTGTTGTCAAATAAATTCCATTTCCCTATGTTATAGGTCCCCAAATAAAATTATATGCTTATTGTTTTATATAATTGCTTTTTAAATCATTGAAGTATAGAAAGAAGAAATATGCATTTATGCTATTTTTTATAATTACTTAACTACCTTTACCTATGCACTGTGTGTGTGTGTGTGTGTGTGTGTGTGTGTGTGTGTGTTTGAATTTCCATCTTAGGTAACTTTCTTTAAGCCTAAATTATTTCCTTTAATATTTATTTTATTTATTTGGGGGGGTAGTTCCTCTAGAATGAATTTACTCAGTGTTTGCTTATCTGGGAATATCTTTATTTCACTTTAATTTTTGAAAAACGTTTTGCTGGCTATAAGATTTTTGGTTAACAGCTTCTTATTTCAGCCCTTTGAATATGCCACCCAACTGCCTTTTGGCTACCATTATTTCTCATATGAGCTCATTTCTTGTTCTGACCAGAGGAGGTGAAAGTGTTGGGGAGCGGGGGGTGTTCCAGTGTGAAGATTCTTCCTGCTGGAAAGCCCTTAACTCTTGGCAACCCTAATCTTGTCCCATTTCTCTTTATTATAGTTTTGATGGATAGTAAAATAACTGAAGATTACTGCTTTCACTATTCTAGAGAGTAAAAATCAATAACCTCTTCTAATTGAATGATTACTCCAGAGTTTTAGCTATATACTGTGGAAGGCTGACATTTGCACAAAAGAAATTTACACTTTTTTCCTGAGGTGCTTACCCAGAGTCCTGGTTGTAGTTACAGCCAATGTCTGGTGTATTCTCATATTTGGGAGAATTTGGATCTTTGCTTTTTATCTGATATCTCTTAGAGATGAGCTTGGTTTCTACATCTTTTTAAAATAACATTGGGGGCGCCTGGGTGGCACAGCGGTTAAGCGTCTGCCTTCGGCTCAGGGCGTGATCCCAGCGTTATGGGATCGAGCCCCACATCAGGCTCTTCTGCTATGAGCCTGCTTCTTTCTCTCCCACTCCCCCTGCTTGTGTTCCCTCTCTCGCTGGCTGTCTCTCTCTGTCGAATAAATAAATAAAATCTTTGAAAAATAAAAAATAAAAAAAAATAACTTTGAAGATTGGAAAAAAGCATGCTTTGAACATTCCCTTTTACACTTTTTTTCATAGTAATAATTTTCTTCCTGCAAAAGTATATTCCCAAGAAATTACCATATGCAATTTTTCAAAATGTAGATGCAGCTTCAGAGATTTATGGAACCACTACACAGTAACTAGGGAATATGACTTAAAGGGCTTCTGGGTTTGACACTCCTCTCTAATGAGGAAATAAACAGGTATACTTTTTCTTCCTTCCTCACCAAATGTAGCACATTTATAGTTATTAAAATTCACTCTAGTCAATTCCTTTAAGGATTGCAAACCTAGCTAAAAACTCAAGGGAGCCAGAGTTGCAAAAAATGTCTCAGTAACCAAGTGCAGGCACACCTCGTTTTATTGCATTTCACTTTATTACACTTCACAGATACTGCATTTTTTATAAATTGAAGGTTTGTGGCAACCTTGCAATGTGCAAGTCTGTCACATCATTTTCCAATAGCATTTTCTCACTTTGTATCTCTGTGTCATATTTTGGTAATTCTCACAATATTTCAAACTTTTAATTATCATTATATTTGTTATGGTGCTCTGTGATCAGTAGTCTTTGATATTAATACTGTCATTGTTTGGGGGCACTACAAACCACACATATATATAAGAAAAAACTTAATTTATAAATGTATGTATTCTGACTGCTCACTGACCAACCATTCTCCTGTCTTGCTGCTTCTCCTCAGGCCTACCTATTATCTGAGGCACAGGGAATAGGGCTTAATACTGAAAATTAAGCCAATTAAGAACTCTATAATGGCCTACAAGTGTTTACACAAGAGGACTCTTACTTTAAATCACAAGCTAGAAATGATTAAGCTTAGTGAACATGTCAAAAGCTGAGACAGGCCAAAAGCTTGGCCTCTTGTGTTGAACAGTTAGCAAAGTTGTGAATGCAAAGTAAAAATTCCTGAAGGAAATTAAAAATGTTAATTCAGTGAACATACAAATAATAAGAAAGTGAAGCAGCCCTATTGCTGATATGGAGATGTTTTAGTGGTCCGGATAGATGATCCAGCCAGCTATAATATTCCCTTAGGCCTAACCCAGAGGAAGGCCCTAACTCTCTTCAAATCTATGAAGGCTTAGCAGGTGGCAAAGCTGCAAAAGAAAAGTTTGAAGCTAGCAGCGGTAAGTTTATTAGGTTTAAGGAAAGAAACCATATCTGTGTCATAAAAGTGCAAGGTGAAGCAGTAAGTGCTGACTGGAAGCTATAGCAAGTTATCGAGAAGATCTAGCTAAGATGGTAATGAAGATGGCTACACTGAACAACAGATTTTCAATGTAAATGAAACAGCCTTCTACTGCAAGAAGTTGCCATCTCGGACTTTCATAGCTAGAAGTCAATGCCTGGCTTCAAAGCTTCAAAGGACGGACTGACTCTCTTATTAGGGGCTAATGCAGCTGGTGACTTGATGTTGAAGCCAAGGCTCATTTATTATTCTGAAAATCCTAGGGCCCTTAAGAACTACGCTAAATCTACTCTGCCTGTGCTCTGTAAATGAACAGCAAAGCTTGGATGACAGCATATCTGTTTACAACATGGTTTACTGAATATTTTAAGCCTAACGTTGAGACCTACTGCTCAGAAAAAAAGACTCATTTCAAAATAGTACTGCTTACTGATAATGCACCTTGTCACCCAAGAGCTCTGTTGGAGATGTACAATGAGATTAATGTTGTTTTCATGCCTGCTAAGAAACATCCATTCTGCGGCCCATGGATAAAAGAAGTAATTCAACTTTGAAGTCTTATTATTCTTAAGAAATACAGTTTTGTAAAGGTATAGCTGCTATAGTAATTCCTCTGATAAATTGGACAAAGTAAATTGAAAGCTTTCTGAAAAGAATTCACCATTGTAGGTGCCTTTAAGAACATTCATGATTCATGGTAAGAGTTCAAAATAGCAACATTAACAGGAGTGTGGAAGAAGTTGGCTCTAATGCTCGTAGATGACTTTGAAGGGTTCAAGTGGAGGAAGTAACTGCAGTAGTGGTGGAAAGCCATGAAAACTAGAACTACAAGTGGAGCCTGAAGATATGACTGAATTGCTGCAATCTCATGATAAAACTTGAACAGATGAGGAGCTGCTTCTTAAGGATAAGCAAAGAAAGTGGTTTCTTGAGATGGAATCTACACCAGAAGAAGATGCCGTGAGGATTGTTGAAATAATAGCAAAGGATTTAGAATACATAAACAGTTGATAAAGCAGTGACAGAACTTGAGAGGATTAACTTCAATTTTGAAAGAAGTTCTAATGTGAGTAAAATGCTATCAAGCAGCATAGCATGCTACAGAGAAATCATTCATGAAGGAAGGGTCAATGTGGCAAACTTCATTGTCTTCTTATTTTAAGAAATTGCCACAGCCACCCCAACCGTCAGGAACCACCACTCTGATCAGTCAGAAGCCATCAACATTGAGGCAAGACCTTCCACCAGCAAAAAGATTGTGGCTTGCTGAGACCACAGATGATGGGTAGCGTTTTTTAGTAATAAAGGGTTTTTAAATTAAGGTATATACATTTTTTTTTAGACATAATGCTATTGTGCACTTAATAGACTCCAGTTTTGTATAAACATAACTTTTATATGCACTGGGAAACCAAAAAATCCAGTTGACTTGCTTTATTGCAATATTAATTTTATTGAAATGTTCTAGAACTGAACCCACAATATCTCCAAGGTGTATTACAGAAGAGTATCTTGCCTGCATGTTTTGCCAAAGTAGAATATTGAAAATTATTAAATCGATTTTCTGATTTTTGCCACTACATCCTATTGGAAAAATTTACGTTGATTGTTATGAAATCACTTAATGAAACTTACAGTTTTAAAAGGAAAATACTGAGTTTATTAACTACACTTCAGGTTATTAAATTAGTGGTGTTTATACTTGTATCGTCTAGGCTTTATGTGTTGAGTTTTCTGTGAAGAAAGAAAGATGTTTGCTGAGCTTGACTTTCTGTAGAGGAAGACTTGTGGAATGCTAAATGTTCATTTATTCAACATCTTATTTTCTCAAAACTCAACTTGGTGAGAATATGCTTCCCGATCTCAGGCTCTTGCTGGCTGTTTGATGGGGATGGTTTCTTGCCACATGGACCTCTCCATGGGGCAGTTCACAGGACATCTGGCTTCTGTAGATCAAGATTGAGAAAGTAACACAGAACAAGAGAGAGAGGGAGAGAAAGAGAAATGGAAGTAGTGATGGTCTGTTTGTAACCTAATCATGGAAGTGATATCCCACTAATTTTGCCGTATTCTATTCATTTAGAAGCATATCACTAGTTCCAGTGCCTCAAGGGGAGGGAATTGTATGAGAAAATGAATACCAGAATGTAAAAGTATCTTAGATACTAATACAGTAGTATAAACAGAACCACAGTACTTGCATTTGTAGCTTACCTTTTTAGAATAAGAGTTTGGCTCTTAGTCATGTTATGGTCTTGTTTTTAAAGGTACTATGATAATAAGGTTAAAGCAAGAATCACATTGAAACTTTTGCATTGCTACCGTTAAAGGACATAAGTACCCTCTGCTAGCATTGTTATCACTTGAGTTTTTTGAAAATTTTAGAAGACACTTATTGCAACCTCTACTTTTTTCTAAATGTCACCCATTTAAAAAACTTTGGGTAGGGGCACCTGGGTGGCTCAGTCGTTAAGCGTCTGCCTTCGGCTCAGGTGGTGATCCCAGGGTCCTGGGATTGAGCCCCACATCGGGCTCCCTGCTCCCCCACATCGGGCTCCCTGCTCAGCAGGAAGACTGCTTCTCCCTCTCCCACTCCCCCTGCTTGTGTTCCCTCTCTCACTGTGTCTCTCTCTGTCAAATAAATAAAATCTTAAAAAAAAAAAAAAGCTTTGTATAGGCCTGTCACCATTTGTTTTGATATACCTATATACGTGATGTTTCTTGGCTAGATTTTTTTATATTATCCATAAGACCTTGAGGATGGCAGTATGTTAAAAACAGGAACATTTTACTTTATAGAAGTTGGTTTGACTTTGTAGGTATTCCTCTAAAATGGTAAATAGTAAAAATAAAACAATGTAATACAAATCAGTACAAATGCAAAATCTATCTCGTAAATCCAAAATATCCTTTTCTGATTCATTGGATTTTTTTTTTATTCACAAACTGGAATTTTTAATTCTTCATGCACAATTTCTGTGAAAAGGAAAATAACATGTGAATGGTATATCCTTCTAGTGATATAAGAAAGGGCTAATGTCTTCTTTAAAGATAATATGGGTTATACTAGGCTTTGGAAATATACTAGTATATTTTACAAAGCATACTATAACGTTTGGTTTATGTACATCTATATGTTTTAACAGCATAAACCTCTAAACCTCTTTCCTCACTTTTAGAAGAGACAAATATTGGTACTAAACATTGTACCCATCTTTTAAGTTATCTTGTTGGTTAAATGATAAAATATAAACATGATAAGGACAAGACCTTTGTTTAGCTCATTGCTGAATTTCTAGTACTGCTATAATAATGCCTGGAACATAGTAGGTATTTAGTACTAACTCTTGGTTTCAGCTCAGGTGATAATCTCAGGGTCCTGGAATCAAGTCCTGTGTCAGGCTCCATGCTCAGTGGGGAGTTTGCTTGAGATTCTCTCTCTCCTTCTCTAAAATAAATACATAAATCTTTTAAAAAATACATACTTGATATTAGATAAGTCCAGATTAGTACCTGACACATAGTAAACATTTAATAAAATGTTGGCCGTTATGGTTATTCTATAAGATATGTTTGTCTAAAGTTAGTGAGAATCTTTTAACTGGAAATACTCAAGCAGAAATTACAGAAACACCTATCAGGAACTACAAGAGATTACTATGTGAGAAGATCTATTGGTCTGCATGATTTTAAATCATGATATATTGTAATTACTCTTTCAGAGTTGATGGAGCAATAGGCTCATGTTCATTTTGAGGATTAAAAAGCATAGTATAGTTTTAATGTCTCCTCATGGGCTTTTCCCTTCAACTGGGGTGAAGAAATCAGTACTGAAGACTCAGAGATATTTACTAAAGTTTTGGTTTAGATCACCTAGATCTATCTCCTGTAGAATCAACAGTTCAAAAATATTTGAAAACAAAAAATCTATACATTTCCCTTCAAGATAAATTAAATATTTTAGTTCTTTCATGTTTTCAAAGCAAGAAGGAGATTGTATCTATTATATACCAAAATAATTAGTTGTTTTAGTAAATTCTTAGAAAAGATAATTAAATCTTTTAACTAACTTATGTCTCTAAATTGACCAGTGAATTACATCAAATAGATTGTAATAGATGTAATAGTCTACTAGAATAGTTTTTGACTAGCAGCCATAAAAATCAGAAATAGTTGGATTATAACCCCAGCTTCCATGTTCATTGCCAAGAGACCTTGAGTAAGTTCTGTAACCTTTCTACAAGGTGGCATCAATACCAGTACCTATCCAATAGGGCTATTGGAACCTTGAATGGAGATAATAGAATTTAAATGCTTAATAGAATTTCCCTGCATGTCATTAAAGTAATATATGTTAGCTGTAAATTTTAGTATATTACCAAACAGACTTAGTCTGAGCTTTCTTTTCTTCTTAAAGCATTAAGTATTTGGCTTCAAGTCTGTATATTATTTTCCCAACACAGCACCAGGAGAAGAAGCAACAACATAAGTGAGTCCTCTATGTCTGACCTTTAGAGCATTGTTCCAACAAATGATTTCCTAATCCCAACCTGGTGGAGTAACAAGAGTTGACATGTATTCCCGTTGTGACTTTCTCTGACAACTCAGCAGGCTAGAATAGAATAGGCTGAGTCACTTTTTAAACTTAAAAATTTTAGGTTCTCTTCATTTTTTTTCTATTTGATGTGTTCTGAAATAGTTTGCACAAGTTAAATGTCTTCTCTTTCCTCTAAGATATGATGAAATGTGTATTTAAAAGATCTGGCTCTGTTATTGTCTATAATTCTCAATGTATGTATATTTTTTCATATGTTTAATGTTCCTAAATTTCTGTTTCAGAATTTTTATATCACATAAAAATCTGATGTTGAGATATTTGAAACTATTCTAAGCTGAATAACTTATGAGTGATATTTTGATAACAATAATTTAGTTTCTCCGTTACCATTATTTACATGGTATCTCTGCTTTCATTGGATTGTTTTTACTGATGTTCTCACTAAACATCAGTATTTTTGAGATTTCGGTTTGGCCGTTTCTAGTCCTTGCCTTGAAAAATACATTTTAAGGCAAAATTTCAGCCAAGAAAGATGACTGAACAACCACTTCCTCTTAGTCATGTTAGTACTGCCACCTATACACATACAGATAATTTATTTTTATAATAGTCCTATAGAATTCTTGCCTTTTGTGTATTATTTTGATAAACTTTACTTTTTAGAACAATTTTACTGTCTTTAGAACAGATTTACAGAAAAATTGCCAAGATAGTATAGATAACCCCTATAAACTCAACCCTCAATTTCCCTTGACATCTTACATTAGTATGGTACATTTTGTTACAATTAATGAGTCAATATTGATACATTATTATTAACTGAAGTCCATACTTTATTCAGATTGTCTTAGTTTTTACCTAATGTCCATTTTCTGTATTAGCATACCACACTACATTTATCTGTCAGGTCTCCTTAGGCTCCTCTTGGCTCTCACAGTTTCTCAGACTTTCCTTATATGTGATGACCTTGACAGTTTTGAGGTGTATTGGTTAGATATTTTGTGGAAAGTTCTTCAATCAGACTTGTCTGATTTTTTTTTTCATAATTTGACTACAGTTGTAGGTTTTGGGGAGTAAGACCACAGAGGTAAGGTACCATTTTCTTCATATTATATTACAGGCAAATATTATCAACACGTTTAATCATTGTTGATAATGACCTTGATCACCTACCTTTTGTATTTAAAGAAAGTAATTTGCCCATTGAAAGGCCATTCTCTTGGGTACTAAATGCATATACAGACATTGCGTTGATGTATTCATGTTTGGGACTATCTGCTCTAGACCAGCTTTTCCACTGTTTCATTACATACATCATTCACTGGCACTGCTTAAAGTAAAGCTGAGTAAGGAGCAGTCCTATGATTTTAATTCAAAGCCATTAGTACATCCAAGGAAGGATTCTGATGTGGGCTGGAACTACAGGAGTGAAAATGGAAGTTGAGTATATTGACTTGGAAGAGATTCTTATAAGAAATAGACAGTGGTCAAAATTCAGACACATGGACTCTTAGTAATCTATTTTTAGATAGGAAGTAGAGTAGCAGACTACAAACTACCAGAGAATCCCAATTATATAAATTGGAAGAATGGAGTGTATTGAAGAAAATAAAATCAACACTTTTCCATGCATGTGCATTCTCAGGACTATATACTGGTACCATAATCAGGACCTAAGGCAGCAAGACTAATTTCAGACCCCAGAAATGCACTGGTTTCTGTAGGCAAGACAAGGCTTAGCTAGGCTTGCAGAGAGAGGGCCTTCATGACCCCAGCTAAGTATGTGGAGAAGGAAAGGGCTGATTTTAGTATAGTGTCAATAGATTGACATTCTGCTCGTTCATTTACACGAGAGAAAATCGAGGAATATCTAAGAAGCCCTTGTTTAAATTGTACAGAGTCAGTAGCATGCCTTATATTAGAACTCAGGGGGCGCCTGGGTGGCACAGCGGTTGAGCATCTGCCTTCGGCTCAGGGCGTGATCCCAGCGTTATGGGATCGAGCCCCACATCAGGCTCCTTTGCTATGAGCCTGCTTCTTCCTCTCCCACTCCCCCTGCTTGTGTTCCCTCTCTCGCTGGCTGTCTCTATCTCTGTCGAATAAATAAATAAAATCTTTAAAAAAAAAAAAAACCTCAGAACCCTCCATTTTCCTATTTTTTATTCCTTTATCTTTTAAGAGTTTTTATAAATCTCTGTGAAATGTTATTTACTTTTTTGTATTATTTCTTTAGGTCATGTTTATTTTATCCAGATATTTTATTTTAACTTTTTTTTTTCACATTATAGGGCCGCATTATATAAGGGGTTTACTGGATTTTGTTACTGTTTATATCAGGAACTCAGTTTTCTAATTACATGTTATTTTCATTATGATAAAAGGGCAAAACTGAGCTTTGGTCTATTTCCTTTGATTTAGCAGGAGAGAAAAATAGTCTCAGATCATAGGTTATACTTAGAGAATTATCTCTTTTAAAAACAGATGATCTTTTTTTTTTTTTTTTTTTTTGTCTTTACACACAAAGTAAATTAGATCTTAGAGCCCTTGGGAAAATTTAAGTGAAATCTATATTGTGTGGGGTGATATCAATTCCTTGTGATTTTAAGAAACAACTAACACTTTTTTTGCTTTATTTTGTCCTATAGGTGTCACAACTTTAGCAATTTTCATTTTTAAAAATAAAGGTGGACTGTAGCGGCCAAATGTTATGAATGTAAACTTTATTAAAATTGTTTTTCTGCATAGGACCTTCACTAGCTTGTTCTACTTTATTCTTTCCAGCTCAAAGGCTGGTTGTTCTTTTCACATGTTGAACTAGTTATCTAAGAAATTATCTAAGAAATTAGTAGTACTCTAATTAATGTGACCTGAAACAAAATCAACTCTTGAGTAAGAACTCACTTTCAATGAATATTTTAAAAAGTAGACCTTTCTGATTAGCTCTCTATATATAGTTATAATGCCAAAAAATATATAATCCTGGTCTAACTAGAAATAACCTCAATGTGATAAGATACTCAAAACACATAGGATTATGAAATGTAAAATTATAACAAAACATCTACTGAGAAACACTTAAGCCAAGAAAAGAATGACACTGTTTTCACTGCCCATCAACTGAGGATAATTTGCAATACACACCTCAGGTACACAAATAGATGTGTAGTGCACATGGATAACAAATAAATTTCAGCAAGAGATTGCAGTGAATACAAAATGAGCTTAGAAGGAGGCTAGGAAACTTGAAATGTTCACACATAACTTGCCACCTCTGAAAAAAAAAAAAGAAAAAAAAGAAAAAAAACAAAAACAAAACCCCATAAACTCTCCAAAGAGTAATGGTGGAAAAATGAAGTGTTTGAGGCAGTGAATAATGAAGTCTTTGTGATAGCTCCAATTCGCTAAACACAATATGTCTTATGCCATCACCCTAAGTTATGAACATGTTCAAGATAAATAAGAAACAAAATAACTGCCAGTTTTCAAGTGAGAAAAGAAAAGAAAGAAGATGTATATCCTTTTTTAAATAATTTAAATTCAATTAGTCAACATATAGTACATAATTAGTTTTTTGGTGTAGTGTTCAATGACTCATTATTTGCTTATAACACCCAATGCTCATCACTTCATATGCCCTCTTTAATGCCTATCACCCAGTTACCCCACCCCCCCATCCACCTCCCTTTCCACAACCCTCAGTTTGTTTCCTGGAGTCAAGAAAGGCTTGGCTCCCTCTCTGATTTCTTCCCATTCAGTTTTCCCTCCCCTCCCCTGTAATCCTCTGTGCTATTTCTTATATTTCATGTATAAGTGAAGCCATATCATAATTATCTTTCTCTGACTGACTTATTTCACTTAGCATAATACCCTCCAGTTCAATCCATGTCGAAGTAAATGGTAGGTATTCATCCTTTCTGAGGGCTGGTATCCAAGATCTGTAGAGGACATATCAAACCCAGCACCCAGAAGATGTATATCGTTAACTCATCACTGTGTTGAGTACAAGTTCACTTCACCATGATTAATATGGTATTCCTACTGTATGTATAGCACTTGGTATGTAATAGCCACTTAATATATTTTTGTTGACTGACTTCCAATGGAAAATTATTGGTAGAGATCAGTATAACAGCAGAATGTTAGAAATTCTGTAGGTTGACTCAAAATATCATTATAGCTCAAACTGTCAATTTTTCCCTTCTCCCAGACCACTAGTAAATAGAGTAGTTTTAACTCCTTTTCCCTCCTTTGTCAAATGTACTGTAGACTGAATATCTAAATCTAGTGACAGGTGTGAATAGGAAGTGGACAAATATTGAGTTAGTTTGCTTGACAATGGTAATCAATTTGTAATCAATTTTGAGTAGAAGTCCTTTATTAAATAAAAGTGGATGGAAAGAATATAGTTAATAAGAATAAATGAAAGATTGTTCTAAAAAACTGTTCTTAGAACACATGGAAGTGGAATTATGGGGACATAAAAGCAAAGAGATCATTACAAAGGAAGAATAATTGAGAAGGGATAAGTATTTTAGTCATAAAAAATGTTTTGAAAAATTATATCAAGCATTTCCATACTTCTTTCAAGAAGTTCTCATTCCATAGAAAGTAAAAGAAACTGATTGTACATAGCACAAAAAATTATTAGTCCACTTTGTTACTTTCAACCTTACCTTTCCACCCACATCTCATTTTCATAGCATATACTTTAAAAATTCTTTTGTGGTAAACCACACAGTTTTATAACCTAGGGTTGGCAAACAGATTCATTTCATTAATAAGCAGAAAAGACAAAAAGCTTAATTGCTAGCATGATTTTTTCCTCCAAATTGTTTTTCTTTGAAATATGTTCTAGAATTCTCTTCAGTAGAATTTCCAAACGACAGGTGGATAAAACTTTTCCTCTTTTGAATTTCTCTTGATTGCAAGAAATTAGCTAATTTCATCCCTCAGTTCTCCCCAAGGCAGTTACAGCTGTACATGCAGCATTATCTGAATTGGAAATATACTTCAAAAAATCATTCATTTGCATGTCCTATTAGAACAGGCAAAACTCTAATGGCAATAGTTACTTGCCGTTTCTTGTTGCTGTTAAAATAAAATACTTGACAAACCTCTACATAAATGTGCTCTAAACTTTTGGATATTAGCTCATCCCTGTAGGATCCATTCTCAGAAAAAGTTTTTCTTAGCTTTGCTAAACGAAATGAATACCCATTTCTAGCATTACAGATTTGCATATCAGGGTTTTTTTTTTTTTTCCTGGATCAGAATGAGACATGGTCGTCGAGTATAAAATAAGTCATACATACTAGGGTTAAATCAATAAAACATTTCACTCTAATGCTTTCTTTGAAGAAAGGTACTAAACAATGACCAAGTATCCTAAGCAAACTGGGTATCGGTATTTTCTCATAAAATTGTTAATAGGAATACTTGTTTTGCCTTATTAATTAGAGTATGAATTTAGTTACAACAATAAAAATGAAACTAACACTTAACAATCTGGAGTTAGGCCGTTCAAGGTTAGTAGGGGAGCGCTATACTCCATGAAGTCTTCTGGAGGTTCCGGTTCCATCCAGTTTGTTGTTTGATCATCTCCTGTGATGTTGTTCCCATCTGCAGGGTTCAAGGGGGCTGGCTCACTTTGCTATTCCTGTTCCAATTTTGGAAATACAAAGGGAAACAAGTGGAGATCTTCTTCCTTTAAGAATGGGACATGGAAGTTGTACACAGTTATCACTTCCCTCACATCCTATTGACAAGAACTTTGTTACAGTGCTACGGTTTAGCTCCATGTGAGATTGAGTTTATTTTTTCTTTTGGTTGGCTATGTGTTCAAGTATGAACTCTTAATATGCAAGAAGAGAACAGATTTTGGAAGACAACGATTCTTTTCTCTCCCACTTCCCAAATCTTAGGGGTTGTACTGAGGTAAAAAAAAAAAAAAGTGGTAGATGGAAAGAAGATATAACTATTAGCTGATAAAATGGTAAAAAAATGGTAGTTACTGGTCTTGAAATCAGCTACAAGGACCTGGGTGGGAATACAGCTAAATGACATGAAATAGATCCCTAAATTTTAGTTTCTATCTATAAAGAGGGCCTGACTTAGATGGTCTCTATGTTTCTTTTCTGTGCCTTGTATTATGGTCTTAAAATTGTTTTTTGTACCTCTCTTAAGTAATTTTGTGATCATCATCTAGAGTTTTTGTGCCTAGGTGATTGCTTGGCATTATCTTGTCTAACTTAGATACTTTTTCTCCTTAGTTTTCTCTCCTTAGTCTGACTCCTGACGTTGGCAGTTCTAATTACTACCCTAACTTTTGTCTCTTGCTTATGGCAAAAACATTTACATTTTGATAAGCTCTTTGTGTGGTTTCTATAAAATGAGGAACAAAGTTGAAAATAGAAATGTATTCCTTAGGATATATGGCAATAATCAGGTCATTTAGTCTGTAAATCACAATTGGAGTCGGCAATTAAATAGGTCTCCTCCCCACTGAGCACCCTGAAGCACTGTAAAATGTAGGACCTGGAACATGCTGGATTTAGTCAGGAATTCAGTATTCAAATGGGTCATCTCAGACATACAATAACACTTGTCAGATGATCAGGTTTAATAGGATTATCATAAATCTTGGGTTCAGCCTGGCACTTAGCTTCCACCTATCTTGTTTTAAATTGATTTGAAAGAGGCAGAGGGGGAGACAATTGCAATCAGAGAATCTTTGAATCAGAAAAAAATGTAATAGTCATTTCATTTAACTTCTTTTCCAAAGCAGAACTCTGTTCAGTGCCTCAAACATATTCATTCTGTTTTTGCTTGATTGAAAACTCACTGCTTTCTGAGACAGCCTAAAGTTTTATTGTTTACAATATTGAGAATATTCTAGTCTTGTGCTGATGTCTCTTTTCTATTTTCCAATTACCTATATGTGGATTATCTGGATCAGACCTCATTGAATGCTGTGAAAATTCACCAAATTGCGTTCTTTTTGACTTGGAGTTTTGTTACTTGACACTAAAGTGCCTGCATGAATTCAGTTCTGTTAACCAGATCTTTATTTGATGCCTGTGGTAAGCAAAGCATTGATTTCCTATAACTATGTATCTTGTATTAGTCAGACAGGCTATGTTACGCTATAGTAACAAACAACTCTAACATCTTAGTTAAAACTTAAAACAACAAGGATTTATTTATTGCTCACATTACTTATCATCTCAGGTTTGTGGAGCTCTGCTTCCTGTTGTTTTCATTCAGGAATTTGTAGCTTGATGAAGTTTTCATGATCTGTAAGAGACTGCTGGTTAATATGGAAACAGGAAAGGATTGCATTAATTCGAGCGTTTCTTTTAAAAACTTTCACCCCAAAGAGATCACATAGCTTCCACTCACATTTCACTGGATACACTGTCTTATGAAGGGAAGTGTAATCCTACCATGTGTCTGAAAGAAGGCCAACCAGAAATATTCATTCTTCAATTAAATATTAATGACAAATGTTTAATGTTTGTTCAACAAATGATCAATTTATTTTTATTACTGTTTGCAAAACACACTTAACTCTTCCCAAAGAAGACAACCCAAAAATCTGTTAAATAGCAAAAATTCAACTGAGTAAATTTTAAAGATCTAATTAGCTTTATTAAATGATTCATGAATCAAGTAGCATCCCATCTAACACATAGAAAAGAGCTCCAAAGTGCTACAGAAAGTGAAAGGTTTTTAAGGTAGAAGGGAGGAGGGATAAGGAAAGAGCAGATTACTTCTTCTTCCTTTGGGGGATAGAAAGGGCCTATGTGGCAGATTACTTTGTTGGTGCTGACCAGGAAACTCCAGACTGACTGGTTAAGACTACATTCTTGTTGAAGGTTGAAACTGCAGTTAGGTTAGGTATTAGGTCTTGGTTTGAGGACATGGGCTTATCACAAGTGACTCTGTTTTGAATTGTTTCTTTTCCTTCCTCCCTCCCTTTCTCTGTCCCTCTCTCCCCCTTTTTTTCTTTTCTCTTTTCTTTTTCCTTCTTTCCTTCTTTCCTTCCTTCCTTCCTTCCTTCCTTCCTTCCTTCCTTCCTTCCTTCCTTCCTTCTCCCATCTGGTAATAGCATAAATCTCACAGACCAGGATATCTGGATGATAAACAGAAGGCTATACATCAGGTCTGAATATGGTTCCTTTTGATCTGGAGACATATGAATTAAAAATATAGTAAATTTTCTCTCAGTCTAATTACTATTGAAGTAGAAAAGAATAACTTCAATAAATATTCCAGTTTGGAAAGGGAATGATGAGAGATAAGCAGCAGGTGCTAGTCTAGTCTGGAGCAATTCTGCTATGTCATAAAGCCAGGCTGTGAAAGCTGCCTACCATGGCATTGGGAAACATTCCTTGCATAGAACCTGGTTCCACTACCTGGGAGTAGCCTCCTTGCCCATTGTTCTCTGTGGCTCTCTCAGAGATTCTTCCTTTTCTGTGATTCTTTGTGGGCACATCTGAAAAATTGTTGTAGGAGTGTAAGCCTTCTTTCAGGCCTGAGCAGCTTCCTAAGCCCACTTTCTGCCTGTAGGTAGTTAACAGTTCAAGGGGTGACTTAAGCCAGTGGCAGTCATTTTCAGTCCAGACTGGTGATTCCTATGGCAATAAATTTTTCTGAAAACTTTGTGAATGTCTTATCAGATTCCAGTCAGCACATTGTACTAGCAATCCCATCCATAGTTCGTTGTAAAACATGGTTCTTAGGATAGCTATATTTTTTAACTTTCTCATTCATGTATCTCTAAATCTTGACTTATTGGAGATACTTTGCACCAATTAGACTTGAAGGAAAGCAACACCATTACGCTCATTTTCAGAAGTGCACCTGTACTTAGGTCTCAATCAGAGACCTCTTAACCCATTCAGGAATTTATACGAGTGCTACAGCTAATTTGATCTTTGCCTACAAGGCTGAGCTTTACTTGACCTTTGTTGCTAAAAGACTTTGTATTTTATGTTGGGATAGGAAGTAGTTGCCTCTTCTCCATATTCCTGAATTCAAGAACTCTTTGGACTTATTTTTTATTGTTGTTTCCAAACCAGTTAATTTTTTCATGATCAGATCTCTTCCTTACAATGCTTTGCCAAGGGTAGCCAATAGCTACCTACATATGTCACACATATTATTTCTCCATCCTCTTTTCTAAGAGTTTGGAGTTCATTGGGTACATGATCTTGCCTATCAAGTTATTACAGTCGACGATATTACCAGACCTTCTCTCACTGCTTAACTAACAGTTTCTTCCCTACCTACTACCTAATTGCTAAACCAGTGCCAGTCACATTTTGTAGCTTTGTTATCTTTTTTTTTCCCCAGTTTTCTCCTTTTCTTGTTCAACTGTCTATATCAATCAAGATGTGCTAGATTATCCTTTGGTATAAAACACCCACAAAATTTTAGTGGCTTTAAGCCACAAGGGCTTATTTATTGCTCACACTAGTTTTAATCATAATTGATTATATTCTACATTGTCCTCATTTGAAGATATAAGTGATGGACACTCCACTATTTGAAGTGGCACTGGATATCATGGCAGACAGATGGGAACTTTAAAGGCTTCTCAAAAAACAAATGTCAGTGCTATTTACAACTTATTGGTTGAAACAAGTCACATGGCCACATCTAACTTAGAGTGAAGGAAGAAATGAAGTATTGCCATGTGTCTAGAAGGAGGAGAATGAGAAATACTGGTTATCAGCAATAGTGACTACCCTATTCCTTTTAACTTCTAAGAGATTGGTTGCTTGTGTTTAAAGGCGAGAGGGTCTAAAGTTCTAAAGGTCCTAGCTTTTGCATATGAAACATTTGAATGTGATTTCATTCAAACATTTGTAGAGCTAGGATATATTACTCAACTAACCATAGTGAAATATTTGTATTGATACCAGCTGCTTTTCAGAATAAAGAAAAAATTAAGCCATTGTAAAATAAATCATCAAGATTTATTTCTTTAAATAAATTTATTTATTATTATTAAATAAATTTATTTATTCTACATCAAGAATATTTATTTTCTAATAGACATCTAGAAGATACAGTATTTTCCAAATGAAGACATTTATAATTCATGCCACTCCATGAAGTCTTTGATCAAGTAGAATTCATTTCTAATTTTTTGTTACTCTCCTTACTTGTGTGTGAAGTATGCATTAGGGCACATTTGTGGGGATGTCATTTAAAGGTCTTAGGATTTATTAATTTGTCCAGGGCAAAAGACCATCTTTTCAAAAAAGATTCATGGTACTCAGTAATGCGCTATGTACACGATAGGCAGAGACATATTTCATGAACAATACAAAATGATGTTCTTTTATTATTGGCATTAATTTCACTGAAATGTGAATTATGGTTTCTAAGAAAAAAAAGAAAAAAATCTGCAACGAGTCACAAATTTACTTACAATGAGCTATTTTGCTTTGAAAAAAAAAATACAACAAAACAAAAGCCAAATAAGTAGAAACGATTCTTTAAAATTATTTTCTATAATTAGTAAGGACAACCAGGCAAATACAGTATTGTTTGGGGTTTAGTAGAATAATCGTTTACTTATTGTTATTTATAGTCTTATTTTACTTTTTAAAAATCTCTCAAAATTGAATATTCAGTTCGTTAAATAGCAAGTCTTCTGTCTTGTGTAGGGTGCCTTTTTTGTAAAACTGAAGTCCATTATGTTTATCTCTGCACGTAATTATCACAGTCATTCTAAGTGTTTTCAGAAAGGGATTAGTGTTTCTCTTAGACCTATGAGAAGTCATAGAATTAACAGGAGTCTAGAAAACTCTTCTGGTTACTATACCATTTCACTGGTTTCCTTTATTCCTGACGTCTCTTTCAAATCCATCCTGCACCCCACTGTTAAATCAATCTTTCTAAAAACATTTCTTTGTCCGTATCAGTTCAAGACACAAACAACTTCGATTCCCTATCATTAATAGGACAATGTCCAGATTTCTTGTACTAGTATTCAAGATCCTTAATATCTCATTTTCAAACAACGAAAAACTTCCTCAGAATTTCTTCAGATTCTGTACCTTAACTGGGTAACATCATGCCTGTTATTCATGAATTATAATCACTTTTGATGTTTTTTAAAAAACTGGACTAGACTTCCAATATTTAGCAGATCAGAGTGAGGACAAGCATCTGTACTTCTAAAAACTCCACAGGCAATTCTGATGGGAACTTGGCTGCTGAGAACCACTGCTCCAATAGCTTGGAACTCTTGGCTATGCCTGCATTTTTTTTTTTTTTTTTGGTGAAGATTTTATTTATTTATTTGACAGAGAGAGAGAGAGAGAGAGAGCACAAATAGAGTGGCAGGCAGAGGGAGAGGGAGAAGCAGGCTCTCCGCTGAGCAGGGAGCGTGACGTGGGGCTCAATCCCAGGACCTCAGGATCATGACCTGAGCTGAAGGCAGCCACTTAACTGACTGAGCCACCCAAGATCCACTGTAATTTTTTTTAATAAGAAGAAACCAACCTAGTCTTGATCTTCTTTTTAAAAGGGCTCATTATAGCCATTATCTTCTTCATTTTCACTTCATCTTTCATACACTGGTTCATAATACTTATTTTAGGTATAAAATATTTGTAGCTCTAGGATTGCTTCCTACCAGACACAATTCAGTCCTATCACCATTATTTCACAATGCTTCAAAATATCTCTTATTGACCACCTGAAACAAAATCATCCAAGTGGCTTTCTAAATATGCAAATTTATGGGCTTCACCACAGACTTACTATCATAAACTATTATCATATAATGAAGTTTGAAAACCACTCTAAACCAGTATTCACCATTCTATGATGTATTCAGGTTTATCAATGGTAACAAACATGAAATCATAGATTGGCATGAAGTTAGAATGAATAGCTTTGCACATTTATTTAATCTGATGATTTAATTACTTAAGATGCATACTAAGCTGATATGTAAGGAGATGATTCAGACATTCTGTGGTTTAATAAGATAGAAGCTTGATTCTTACTTAGCAGTCCAGAGGTGAGTGGTCCAAAGCTGGCAGGGTGATTGTGAGGTCATCAGGTCATCCAAAGACCCAGGCTGAAGATTTGTCTCTGTCGTCCTTAACATGTGGCTTCCTTCTCTAAGTCCAAGGCAACTGCTGTATATGTTGTCATTTTTTGATGAACAAGAGAAAAAGACTGCTCGTGGCACCTAGCCTTCTCTTTAAAAAAAGAAAAAAAAAAAAGACCTGAAAGTAGTTCTGTTCATGATTCATTAGTATGCACTTAGCTACCTGCTTACACCTAGCTGTAAGAGAGGCTGATGGTCTCTCACTGGGTAGTCATGTGCCCACCTACAGCTCCAAGATTCCTGTAAGATAAGAGAAGGGAAAAATGGATGCTAGGGGTCTATTAATGGTCTCTGCCCCAGACAAGCTCTGTAAGTTTTTTTCTTTGCATTAATTTCTTGCAAGAATATAGACTTTTGGAGAAATATATATGTCATATCTGAAAAATAGATTTATAAAATACATAAAGCATATACTATGTAGTATATATAACATATAAAAATATTTTTCCTTAGGTGCTCTGAGACCCAGTTTCCAATGTGTGTGTGTATGTGGGATTCTCACAACCAAAAGCGATTCTCAGACACCAGCTGTGTGTCCTAACATTCAACTCAATACCGATACTATCTACCTGGAAATGGCTTCAGATTCTACAGGTTAAGGGCTTAGTCATATAAGACTGCTCCTCTTCCTCCCTCATCTGCACTTCAGACTCCAATCCCAAGTCCAGGTTATCACCTGTACTTCTGAATAACTGACTATAGATAATAGATTTCAATGATCCTCTCCTTGGGCTTGTTAAATTTGCTACAGTGGCTCACAGAACTCAAAGGAACATTTTACTTACTAGATGACCAGATCATTGTAAAAGGATGTAACTCAGAACAGCCAGCTGGAAGAGATGCATAGGGTTTGGAGCTTCCATGCATTCTCCAATCTTGCTATTCTACCCTAATCTCTACATGTTCACCAACCCAGAAACCCTCTGAACCCTATCCTTTTGAGTTTTTATGGAAGCTTCACTACACAGCCATGATTGAGTACATCACTGGCCAATGGTGATTGATCCAAGCCCCTCTCCCCCACCCCCTTAGAGGTAGGTGGGTGGTGGAGCCAAAAATTCCAACCCTCTAATCGCCTGTTTTTTTCCCCTGGCAACCAGCCCCCATCCCTAGGTGACCTATAGATTTTTACTGAAGTCGTCCATTAACATAACAAAAAACAACTTTACGGCCCTTATCATAGGAAATTGCATGGGTTTTAGAAGCTGTGAGCTAGTGGGGAGTGGACCAACGACAAATGCATATTTCTTACAAATCACAGTATCACAGTTTTAATATTTAATTTTATTAATAATTATAAGATACATATATTCTCCTTGTAGTTTGGAACATCATTAAGCAAAGTGTCCAACTGGTAGAGAACTATGGCATTTGAATCAAAAGCCTCACTAAAGTTTAATAAAATTACATTAGTTATTTCTTTGATCTACACAATCTGCCATTATTACAAAAATAATTTGATTTGGTGTTCCCAGAGCTATTTCAGTTGTTCTGTGAGTCTTCCTTTGAGGCCTCATTTACAATACTTCTGCTTTACTTTTCTCAGGAATCTGGATGACTGGTGTGAGTTGCAGAGTTTGCCCTCTTCCACACCCTTTATTTATTTTATTTTATTTTATTATTTTATTGTTTTTTTAATGTATGTATGTATAATTTACTTATTTTTCTAAGAAGTAGTAGTGGTTGGTATGGCTACCAGGTATGTGGACTAATTTTTAAAAAAATATTTTAAATATAATTTTTTATTATGTTATGTTAGTCACCATACAGTACATCCTTAGTTTTTGATGTAGTGTTCCATGATTCCTTATTTGCATGTAACACCCAGTGCACCATGCAATACGTGCCCTCCTTACTACCCATCACCAGCCTATCCCAATCCTCCACCCCCTCACCTCTGAAGCCCTCAGTTTGTTTCCCAGAGTCCATAGTCTCTCGTGGTTCATTCCCCCTTCTGTTTACCCCCCCTTCGTTCTTCCCTTCCTTTTCCTACCGATCTCCCTGCTATTCCTTATGTTCCATAAATGAGTGAAACCATACGATAATTGTCTTTCTCTGCTTGATTTATTTCACTTAGCATAATCTCCTCCAGTCCCATCCATGTTGATGCAAATGTTGGGTAATCATTCTTTCTGATGGCTGAGTAATATTCCAGTGTATATATGGACCACATCTTCTTAATCCAGTTATCTGTTGAAGGACATCTTGGCTCCTTCCACAATTTAGATATTGTGGAAAATGCTGCTATGAACATTGGGGTGCATATGGCTCTTCTCTTCACTACGTCTGTATCTTTGGGGTAAATACCCAGTAGTGCAATTGCTGGATCACAGGGTAGCTCTATATTTAACTTTTCAAGGGACCTCCACACTGTTTTCCAAAGTGGCTGTACCAACTTGCATTCCCACCAACAGTGTAAGAGGGTTCCCCTTTCTCCACATCCTCTCCAACATTTGTTGTTTCTTGCCTTGCCAATTTTTGCCATTCTTACTGGCATAAGGTGGTATCTCACTGTGGTTTTGATTTGAATTTCCCTGATGGCTAATGATTTTGAACATTTTTTCATGTGTCTGTTAGCCATTTGTATGTCTTCCACACCCTTAAAAAGAGTACTCCCTCCTTTGCTTTCTTCCGCTTTCCAGAGTTCTCTCTGTGCACTCAAAGAGGGAGCTTGTGATTCTGTAATGTAACCTGCCAATTCCAAGCTACCAAAGATCTTTGGAAAAATGCTTTTTGGTTTGCATAAATCTTGATTTTTGTTTAACATTGTACATGCCTCTTTTTCCTGGCTTTTGGGCCCTCCTGTCATATCAGTTTTCTCATTTCTCCATTCAACATTCAGTTATTGAAAATAGACTCTATACTAGGCCACTGTGCTGAGGGCTGGAAATGGAGAAATTACTCCTTCCCTTGAAGATTATATAATGCAGTAGTGGAGACAGAAGCTAAGCCAATATATACAATAATGATCTGAGTGTTAAGATTAAATACAAATAGGTATAATGGGAAATATTTGAAGTTTAGTAGAATGACAATTCCAAAACCTCTGCTTCTTAAATGTTGGTATTTTTTTTTAAGTGTCATTTTGTCATTGCTTTACCTGTTTCACTTAATTGAAGAAAGTTTTCCATTACCTTTCTTATGTCTCTTAAACCTTCAGATCCTTGATCTGATTCCTATGCAAGTGGACTATTTTTGTTTTCCTTAGTGACCTGGCCTGTTTTGACTTTTTTTGTGGGATTCCCATCAGCCTTTTTAGCCCCTCACAGCTCTGGATTGAGGCACTGAGACATCCTGCTGCTTTCCCCATCTGTCCCATATTCCTGTAGAAAGTCCTATTCCTGTTGAAGCATGGGTTTAATGTGTGAGCTGACCTTTTAGACTCTCTTGCCTCTGAACTGCTCTTCCATCTGTATGCTTCTTATAAGCATCCTGGCCTGTCATCTTGAAATATTGCCACTTTCACTTCCTGATCCCAGGGTCTCAAGTAAAGTAGAAGATGTTTTTATATCACTATCATTATTCTTCACATTTTAGAGGTCTTTACATGTGTCAAAATTATTTCTGTTCCCCACATTATATTAGTGAAAAACTAGAGTACAGTGAGGATATGTGATTTAATTGCAATGTTATGATTAGTGGGAACATTAGGATTTAAACTCATATTCTGATTTCATACTAATGAGTAGAGTTGAGTGCCCATTGTTAGAATAAGATATATGACCTTGGACACAAGTAGAGGAATGGGAACTAATAACCATGCTAAAGCTGTACCTCTGCAAGAATGGAGTTAAAGAATAAATGGGAAGGTTTACTCATCTGCCCAAAAATGCAACAAAGAATTTGCCTCTGCCAAGGGCTTGGATGGGAAAAAAGAAATAATCCAGTGAAAAATTGAAGTCTTAGGTCAGAATCAAAAATAAGCATGGAGTATGAAGCTATTTTATGAATACCTTGCTGAACTCCTTAAGAGAAAAAAATCAATTTTAAAACATTCTGAACTAGTGAACACACTGGGGGTTTGAAGAAGTAAAGACAAAACAATTTTGTAACAACCAATCCAGGGTACATGAGACTGGTACAGGAAAAAAAAAATCCCACTAAAAATGAGCTCATGAGAAAAAAATGGAAAGCACATAAGGAAATATTACACCTTGAGGGAGACAGCCAACACACATTTAAGAAAAATAGCTCTCTTGATACTTGAGATAATAGAGAAATTGTAAATAGGTCATGTGGTAATCACTGTACTGTTAAAATGATTTAAAAAGCAAAAAGAGGAATAAGTCGTGGAGAATAAGACAATGACATAATAACTTGAAGATTTGACAAAGTACAAAATAAAATATCTACCAGGTATCACTGAAACTGAAATTCATGAAGTGGTTATATAGAACCTTATACAATTTAAGAGATTTCTAGTGAGAGTAATCTCAAGAAATTAACCTGAATGAAGTACAGAGGATAAAGAGATGGGAAATGTGAAATAGAGGGTAAGAGATATGGAGGATAGAATGAAAAAAAGACGATCAACGCGAACCACTCTAAAAGTGAGTATGTAGAGGTTATTATTTGCTCTGAAGATTCAAATGCATAGAATTACCATACTGTCTCAAATTCCAAGATCGTGATGGAACCTCCATGTGACGCAGTATTGTAGACATGACTGGAAATTTGAAATGAGAGTTTAAGTGCATCTAATTTTCTGGGAAGGGGTTGGGGGAAGTGTGGGTTTAAGAGAAGTTCACCCCAGAATTGTTCATTTTATTTATTGCTGCAAATTTTAATAGCTCTAATATTATTTTTATCTTTCATCTTAACTTTTTATATTTGTGTATGTCTTTGTGTGTCTACCTTTCTCAAGTCTGACTCCTTGTCTAGTTAGTCATTACACTTGGGATTTGATGTTTGAAAACTAATGTCTAATATAACTAGTAATTAAGGCTGATTTTCCTGTCAGTCGGACATGTCTCACTGGCACCGTCGGACAGAAAAGTACTTTGCCTTTTGACATGAGGTTTTGAAGAATTTTTTCCCCTTAACTAAGAATAGTACTTTGGAGAATCTAAATATATAAAGCAACTATTAACAGATCTGTATTGCTGTATAGACAGCAATGCAATAATAGCAGAGAATTTCAGTACCTCACCCTCGACAATGGGTAGATCATCGAGACAGAAAATCAATAAGGAAACGTTGGACTTAAATGACACATAAGATCAAATAGACATATATAGAACACTCCATCTAATAGCAACAGAATACAAATATTTCTTAAGTGCACATGCAACATTTTCCAAGATACAGCATGTGTTAGGCTACAGAACAAGGCTTAATAAATTTATATTGAAATCTGTCATGCATCTTTTCTGACCACAATGGTATGAAACTAGAAATCAATTACAAGGAAAATGGAAAATTGACAAATACATGAAGATTAAACAACATGTTCCTAAACAATCAATGGGTCAAAGAAGAAATCAAAAGAGAAATAAAATATTTTGAGACACATGAAAATGGAAACAGAACATATTAATATTTATGGGATGCAGCAAGAGCAGTTCTAAGAGGAAAATTTATAGCAATAAATGCATACATCAAGAAGAATAACAAGCTCTCAAATAAACAATCTAAGCATCAAGGAACAAGAAAACAAACCAAGCCCAAAGTTTGCAGAAGGAAGAACATAGTAAATAGATCAAATAGAGACTAAAGACACAATAGAAAAGATCAACTAAACTAAGAATTGTTTTTTGAAAAGATAAAGAAAATAGACAAACTGTTATCTGGACTTACTAAGAAAAAACGGAGAGAGAACTCAAATACAATTAGAAATAAGAGACATTATAACTGATAGCACAGAAATACAAAAGATTATATGAGAGTACTATGAATGATCATGCACCAACAAGTAGGACAACTTAGAAAAAATGGATAAATTTTTAGAAATATACAACCTACTTGGACTGGATCATAAATTTAGAAATAGAAAATCTGAACAGACCTATTACTAGTAAGATTGACTCAGTAATCTAAAACCTCACAACAAAGAAAAGCCTAGGACTCTTCTAAAGAAAAGATTGATGGCAGCCGTACTCTCAGTTTTGGAGGGGAAAAAACACTTTATTGATATAAAAATCTAATGGAAACGGAAGAAAAGGGAAATCTGCACATAGATGAGGGCAATAGTAAGCAGTAAAGGAGAATAAGACAAAGTTACATCAAATCAGGTACTTACAACATCCAACCTCATTAGCTGTGGAAGACCCATGGAGACAGTCAGGCTGGAGTCCCAATTGAGAGGCCTGGGTGGAGTGTCCTCCCCTCAGATGAGACTTCCAGCTGACCATCCCCTTAAGGGCCGTATGTATAGGGCAAATGACAAGGTCTGAAGTTAAACATTTGTTTGTCTATGTGCAGTTTGAAGTGAGTTGAGTTTCTATGTTATGATGTCTTTAAATCTTCGCGGAGACAGGGCCATATGTGCCTGCCTCCCCTCCTGTATTCCATTCTGGGGGGCCAGCCCAGCCTGGAGCCAGAGGGTATGCAAGGCAAACTTTATAGCTCTTGGTGTCCAGAGCAGAAGGGCCAGTACTGACTTGGAGGCCAGCTAATGTCAACTAACCAGGTTCCCGAGGTCACTTATGCAGCACATGTCTCACAAACAACATTCCTTAACCTGCCTGTGTATGTGCAGCTCTGGGTGGTTGGTTATGCAGGACGAATCACAGAAACCTTCATCCATACAATACAAGGACCACATGACTTCACTGGTAAATTCTCCCAAACATTCAAAGAAAAATTAATATCAATCCTTCTCAAATTCTTCCAAAAAATAGAAGAGGGAACACTTGCAAAGTCATCTTATAAGAAGGCCAGCATTACCCTGATATCAAAGCCAAACAAAGACAGTATAAGAAAAGAAAATTACAGGCCGATATCTCTAATGAACATAGATGCAAAAATCTTCAACACAATATAAACAAACCAAATTCAGCAGTACATTAAAATGATCATATACAATGATCAAGTAGGATTTATTCCAGGGATGCAAGGATGGTTCAAGATCCACAGATCAATCAGTGTAATATACCACATTAATAAAATAAGGGATAAAAATTACATGATCATTTCAGTAGATTCAGAAAAAGCAGATGACAAAATTCAACACATTTTCATGAGAAAAGTTCTCAACAAACTGGGTATAGAGAAAACATACTTCAACTTAATAAGGGCCATACATGAGAAACCCACAGGAAATATCACTCAACAGTGAAAAACTGAAAGCTTTTTCTCTAAAATCAGAACAAGACAAGGATAGCCACTCTTATCACTTATTCCACATAGTACTGGAAGTCTTAGTTGGAGAAATTCAAGAAAAAGGAATAAAAGTCATCCAAATTGAAAGAAGTAAAATTGTTTCCATTTGCAGATGACATGATATTATACATATATAAAGTCTGAAGACTCCACCAAAAAACTGTTAGCACTAATATACAATTTCAATAAAGTTGCAGGAACAAAATCAATACACAAAAATCAGTTGCATTTCTACACACTACAAATGAACCATTGGAAGGAAGAATTAAGAACTCAATCCCATTTATAATAGCATCAACAATGTTAAAATACTTAGGAATAAATTTAACCAAAACGGTGAAAGACCAGTACACTCAAAACTGTAAAGACATTGATGAAAGAAATTGTAGAAGACACAAATAAATGGAAAGACATTTCTTGTTCATGGGTTAGAGGAATTAATATTGTTAAAATCTCAGTACCACAAAAGTAATCTATAGATTCACTATCAAAATTCCAATGGCCTTTTTCACAGAAACAGAACAAACAATACTAAAATTTGTATGGAACTGCAAAAGACCCAAGTAACCAAAGCAATCTTGAGAAAGAACAAAGCTGGAGGCATCGTACTTCCTGATTACATACTGTATTATAAAGCTATAGTAACCAAAATTATCCAGTATTGGCATAAAAGCAGACACACGGATCAATCAAAAATAACAGCTCCGAAGTAAGCCCATGAATATATGATCAGTTAATTTTTTGATAAAAGAGTAAAGAATATATAATGGATAAAGAATAGTGTCTTCAATAAATGGTGTTGGGAAAACTGGATATCCACATGCAAAATAACTGGACACATATCTTTCACCATACACAAAAATTCAGCTCCAAATGGATTTAGAAAGAAAGCATAGGTGGAAGAAATAATAGGTGGTAAGCTCTTTGACATTGGTCTTGGCAATGATTTTTTGGATCTGACTCCAAAAGCAAATGCAACAAAAGCAAAAATAAACAAGTGGGATGACATCACAGCAAAGGAAACCATCAACAAAATGAAAAGGCAACCTACTGAATGGGAGAAGATACCTTCAAGTCACACATCTGATAAGGGGTTAATACTCAAAATTTATAAGGAACTCCTACAACTCAATAGTAAAAAGCAAGACAAAACAGCCCATTTAAAAAATGGGCAAAGGACTAAATAGACATTTTTCCAATGAAGACATATAGATGTCCAAGAGGAATTTCAGACAGTTCTCACCAATCATCAGGGAAATGCAAATCAAAACCACAACGAAATATTATTTCGTACCTGTTAAGATGGCTATTATAAAAAAGACAAGAGCTAACAAATAGTGAGAAAAGGGAGCCCTGTACACTGTTGGTAGGAATATAAAATGATACACCCACTATGGAAAACAATGTGGAGGTTCCTTAAGAAATTAAAAATAGGACTACCATATGATCCAGCAATCCAACTTCCAGGTTTCCAAAGGAAATGAAATCATTATTTCAAAAAGATATCTCCTCTTACGCCCATGTTCATAGCAGCACTATTCACAATAGCCAATGTATGAAACAACTTAAGTGTCTGTCGATGTATGAATGATTTTAAAAATCTGATATATACATTCTATTATATGTATTATATGTAACTTAATATATATATTAGAATATTATTCAGCCTTAAAAAGGAAGTCCTGTCATTTGCAACAACATGGATGAAACTGGAGGGCATTTGCTAAGGCAAATAGCCCAAAAGTGAAAGACAAATACTGCATGTTATCAATTATATGTGGAAACAAACAAAAAATCAAAACTCATAGTATAGAAAATTGGTTGCTAGGGGCTAGGAGTGATAGAAATAGGGAGAAGTTGGCCAAAAAACACATTTTCAGTTATGAGATAAATAAGGTCTGAGGATCTAATGTATAACATGGTGACTATAGTCAATAACACTGTATTAATAATTGAAATTTGCTAAGAAAGTAGAATTTAAAACATTCTCATCAAACAAAGAAAGAATGGTCCTTTATAGAAAAGTGGAAAAATACTGACACCTCCAGCAAAAGCTTCTTTTCAAATGGCAGTAGCCAGTAATAAACCAGTGATGATATATTGGGCCAAATCTTTGTGGTAAAGGGGCAGTAGAATAAAAGCCCTGTTATCTCCAATTTACTCTTTAATCCACTGTAATCAGACTTTTGCCATTCTATGCCTGAAGTTGTCTGGTAATGCCTCCTAGTTGCTAGATTTAATGGGTACATTCTGTCTTTGTTTATTTGCTCCTCTGCTGAATTTCTCTGTTAAACATTCTCTTTTTCCTGGTCTTCTCTAATTCTGTTCTCCATTTACTATTCCCTCTATTATATTCCCTCTTGGCTTTGGAATGTCCTTTTCAGTCTCCATAGACCCTCCCTTTACTTCTGCTAGCTCCTTAATTGCTGCTACTTGACAAGTTCCTTCCTCACTGTGCTTTATTTCTGACTCTTTCCACTGTCCTTGGGGGAATCTCAGTCTCAAGGATTCAGCCTTCACCAGTAATCTCTCCTGAACTCTGCAACCACGCATCTATGTCTTCACTTGAACATCCCTAGGTAACTCAAGCTCCTTATGTCTGAAGATGAATTCATCATCTTCCTCGTATCCCTCCCCATATGTACTTCCTCTTAATTTACTGTCTTGGGGAATGGTACTCTAAACTACTGTGCTATCACCCAAGCCACACATCCGAAAGTTGTGTGCACATGCACACACACACACACATATCCGTACATTTGGTCTCCGTGTTTTGCTGTTTTATCTCTTCAGTAGTTTTTGGCTCTGTCCCCTTATCTCCATCTCTATAGCTCCTACCTTAGTTCTTCATCATATCCTTTGTTTGGTTTTTGTTTTGTTTTTTTTCTTAGCCTTCATCATTTCTTATTTGGATTACTGTCACAACTCCTATCTGACTTTCTTTACTTTGTCCTTGCAATTTTATCTCCCCCAATCTTGTCTCTATTCCCATCTGTTCCTCAGATTGTTATATCAAACACATCATTCCCCTGATTTAAGTATTTAATGTGACTTGTAGTCTTTGGGATGGCGTCCAAATACCTTGGCATCCTATTCATCGCTTCTTTAGACCTGACTCCAGATTACCTCTCCAACATTATCCTACAACTGTCTTATTTTCTGTGCACCTGTAATTCTCTCTCTCACCTATGTACCTTTGTGTGTTCGATCCCTGCTGTTTTGAAAAGACTCTATGCCCTCCTTTCTAAGTAGCTTCCCCTTTTAAGAAAGGTCACTGATTCATTCTCTCCCAAGCCTCTTCCCTAGTCTGAGTTAGGATGCTCGTCCACATGCCCACATCCCTTTTGTATCTCCTTTCATGGCTCCTCATTCATTCTTCTATCCTAGCACTTACCTCAGTGTGTTGTGATGATCTGTGTACTAGTGTAATTCTCCCAATAGAATTGCGAATCCCTTGAGGGCAAGGACCAGGTTTTATGTGTATTTGTTTCCCAAGCATTCAGCACAGTGTCTGGCACAAATAGTGGAGGCTGTGCCGTGACTGAATCAGTTGGTTAGAGAATTATTTTCTTTGACGGGGTTCCTTCTTCTTTATTCAATCCTTTAATTGCTTTTACTTCCAACTTAAGCCGGACCCTTTCTCACTCAGCCCTTTTTCTTAAGTAGTTCAAAGAGGATTTGGTTTGCTTCTACTAGCCCTCTGGATTTCTAGTCCATTAGGCTCCTCTATGTGAGGCTGTCCTCCATGATTTTACCTAAATCGGAGGGAGAAAACATTGAATTATCTCTTTTTACTTTCCGTCTTTTTTTTTTTAATTAATCTTTTGGTCCAGTATTACCTCTTTTACATTCTCCCATTTCCCTCCTTTTTCAAATATTTTATTCATTCCTCTAGGCTTCTTTGGTAAGCTCCATTTTCTTTTCCTTTTCTTATGCTGAAATGAACAGCAGTCTGTCACCTTTTGTTCTTTCCTGTCAGTCAATCTCTGGTCCATGACAAATTAACATTTACAAGTTTTTGTATTGAATATGTAATGGTTTCTCTCTATGCTTAAAAAGGAACACACTGCACACAAACAAGTTGGGGAAAGGACTGTTTATCATAAGAGAAGTTGAAAAATTGTAATAAACATATTGATCTGTCACGATCTTTTGATTGTGTTAAAATGAGACCAAGTAACTAATCATCCAGAATACTTACTAGCCTCTCCGTACATAAAATTGTTAATCTTCTAGCATAAATAAGATTTATTGCCTTCTAAGTATATCTGCAAATGCTGGCATTTGCCTATTGAAAAGGGAAAATCTGTAGAATAATAATAATAATGTTCTGAAATACTCTTTTCACTGCAAATATTTATGGTAATATTTTGAAACAAATATTGGTCATGACAATTACATGACAGCAAGTTGAAATAGGAAAAATGGGGCCGTTATCTGCATATTTTAAAAATTATTTTATTTTGTTTTAATTCCGGTGAAGTTAACATACAGTGTTATATCAGTTTCAGGTGTACAATTATCTGCATTTTTAATTAATGTAAACAATTTATAGAACAATATTGGGGCATACATGAAGGAAATATGTTATCCTGGTCATAGAAGAGGGACACTGAAATCATACGGAGGTGGGTTAGAGTTCTGGCTCTGCAACTTACTTGCCATTTGACCTTGGGCAAAACCTCAAGGTCTTCATATGACAATTTGTCTAAGGATTAAGAGTCATGGTGGGGCGCCTGGGTGGCTCAGACAGTTAAGCGTCTGCCTTCAGCTCAGGTCATGATCGCAGGGTCCTGATTGGGTCCCTCTTCGGGCTCCCTCCTTCGTGGGGAACCTGCTTCTCCCTCTCCCTCTCCCTCTGCTGCTTCCCCTGCTTGTGCTTTCTCTCTGTCAAATAAGTAAATAAAATCTAAAAAGAAAAAATATAAACAAAAGGGTCAAGGCATTAGAGTATTTATTACAGTTCCTTAAATATAGAAAATACCCAGTGTATGTTAGTAAATCATTAATATAATAAATATCGTACTTGTCCCTTTATTCTTATTATCTAATTTATCTATCTAATTTCAACACTCACTTTTCTTACCTCTTCCTAAACCAGTACTTTTCAATTGTGTATTGTGATCCACTGGTGGGTCATGAAATCAGTTTAATGGGTTGTGGTCTGCATTACAAAACAGAATAAAAAATATAAAAGTGAATTGTAGGTACTAAAAGGTAGTGGTTTTGTGAATTTTGTGAATTGTAGGTACTAAAAGGTAGTGGTTTTATTTTCAGTTATATGTATAATTTAAGTGATATTTTATTTTATTTTATTTTATTTATTTATTTTTAAAGATTTTATTTATTTATTTGACAGAGATAGAGACAGCCAGCGAGAGAGGGAACACAAGCAGGGGGAGTGGGAGAGGAAGAAGCAGGCTCATAGTGGAGGAGCCTGACGTGGGGTTCGATCCCATAATGCCGGGATCACGCCCTGAGCCGAAGGCAGACGCTCAACCGCTGTGCCACCCAGGCGCCCCTAAGTGATATTTTAAAAGGGATTTTCTGGTTGCTATGTGTAGAATGTACTCAAAGTGGGCACAGATAGAAGTAGGAACCTATTGCAGTCATCCAGGGGAGAAGTAGGAGGGGATCACACTAGGGTAGGAGGAATAGTAGAGGTGAAAAGTGGACAGATTATGAATATATTTTATGATTAGAGGCAATATTGATTCTTACCCGATTTCTGTCCTCTATCAATTAGTTCATCCTCTGAAAAGCCCCAATAAGGAAAGATGCATAATGAAATAATGTTAAAGAGAAAATAAACTTGGAGAGCCAGATATAGATGGAATGGGCCAGCAATAAATGATAGGATGGAGACTTGTTCATTTCTTTTCTTAGAACAGGAAGTCCATGGGATACCAATGCTGGTGACTGATGAAGAAAGGAATAGATCTGAGGACAGGAGGTATTGAGGGTGCTATAGATAGCCACAAATAGGGACTTTATATCCTGATATTTTTGGGACAGTCCAGGTGTATGCCTGAAATCCCAGCATTCTTTTTTTCAGTTTAGCATTTCCCTGAACAAAGGTATCCCAGTTTAGACAATTAATTATATAGCTACCATAGGTATTATAAAAAGAACAAGGCTCTTCCTTGGTACATGATAATGGATAAAATAGCTGAGCACTTTCATGAGACACTAGTCACATTTCTAGTTTTAAATGTCACCTAAAAAAGTAAATGACACCTAAAAATTCTGTTATCACAAAATTTCCTTGAGAAAATATGGTCATTAATACAAAGATGACCAAAAAGATATTTTCATTTACCTAGTTCAGTGGTTCTTGGAGTGTAGTCCCTGAAACAACATTGTTACCTGGGAAACATTAGGAAGGAAGATTCTCAAGAGCCACCCAGAATTATTGAATCAGGCACTCTGAGAGCAAGGCCAGCAATCTATGATTAACAAGCCCTCCAGAAGAATTTGATACACACCAACATTTGAGAACCACTGAGCTAGTTTATATGTAATAACTGTAGAAGCAGGAATATTATTGTGCTATAATCTGTCAACCGATCAACTATTTTTTAAAAATCTACAAAAACTCTGTGTGTTGGGTGTTTTATCCTATGAAAGATAAAAAAAGAACACAAAAATACTAAAAGAAGCCATCTGTACCCTTTAGAAGGTTACAATTTAGTTTGGGGAAATTGGACCTGTGTCTATAAGTTGTTTAGTAATTAAAAATTGTAAATAACGAGGCAGGCTGAAATTTCCATCGGAATTTAGAAGAGAATTCCCAATGGGAGAGTATAATCAGGAGATATTTTGTGGAGATCATAGAACTAGGAGAGTAGAACAGATGGGAACTGGCAGGAACTGGGAGAATGTAGCAGGGATAATAAGATCAATACACACCAAGCAGTAAGAAACAATTGGGAAGAACAGTGTTCACATCAATAGGGCATTTCAGTGGTTATAATTCAAAGAAGATCCAGAGGTAAAATATGTTTTGGAAATTTGGGATTAAACAAAGTTAAATGAGTTTTATTTTTTTTTCCATTTAACTGCATATACTTCCCAGAATCTTTAAAATTCTAGAGAAGTGTGGTGCTCCAAAAAGGGATTGTGGCACTACTTTAGTTGTAGTCTTCAGCAAAGCCAATGCCAAAATGGGATTAGATCCCTGAAAACTTTCTGAAGTGGACTCATTGACTCACTGAAGCACCTGGGGCATACTAAGGCATTCAGTGTGCTAGTGACCTCTTGCTTATCCTTTTGCAGCAGAATTGTGTCATTGATGTAGCAGATCAAAGTGATGTTCTGTAGGATGACCAGACAATCCAGATCTCTTTGGATTTTACTAAAATAGGATATGGGAGAAATAATAACTTTGAGGTACAACTGTAAATGAACATTGTTCATCCCATGTGAATGGGAACTTTTTGTGATTCTCTCTTCTATTTATAATAAAAAGAGCACATTTTCCAGAACAATGGCAGCATACTACTTTTAAAGCCTTACTAATTTGGTCCAGTAACGCCACATCCAACAGAGCTATGGAAATGGGGGCTACTTGGCTGAGCCTCTGGTAGTTTACAGTCATTCTTCAGGATCCATCATGTGGTTTCTGCAAGAACTAGACTGGGGAATTAAATAGAAGTGATAGCAGTGCCACCCCTGAGTCCTTTAGGATTTTAATAGGGACAATAGCTGCTTTTATAGTGATTCTGTCTCCCACCACTAGGATAAAATATATTTCTTATTTACTATTTTTACTGGAGGTGGGGTGGGGGCAGTTTCAGAAGTTTCCATTTGTTCTTTCCCAAGACCAATGATGCAATGTTGTGGTAACTCCAACTGCCAACTATTCCAATTATACATCCAGAGACTAGAGAAATCACCACTGGGTAGGTCCATGAACCTGGTGGCCCCACTGTAAACTGGACATTATCTGGGTATTCATTTATTCCTATCCATCATAAGCCCCCACTTCAACAGAGAGGCCATAATGATACTTCGGGTTTCCAGGATCAATGTCAGTTCAGACCCTATGTCCTGTAGTCCTTGAAATGTATGGGTATTCCCTTTCTCCAGTGTTACAGTTACATAGATATAGGGCTGAAGGTACCATTAGACAAGGATCAAGGAAAGGCAGGATCCTTTCTTCTAAGAACACAAGTCAGTTCTCCATTCAAAGGTTTCCGTATCTGAAAATTGGCTCGGGTCTGTGAAGCCAGAGATTGTGAATTTTTATTGAGGCTCTTCCCTTCACCCTTCTGCTCTTCTGTTCTTGCTTTTTCCTAGCTTCTCTGGGAATGACATACTCAAACCATCTCCACAACTTCCTCTAATTTAACCCCCTTGACTGATCCTCCAACAACTTTGGTTGGTACAGTTTCCTGGCTTCTGTAGGTAAAGTCCCATCAGAGCCCCATCATCCCCATGGATATTAATAAGCTCATCTCTATAACTGCCTCTTCTATGGTCAGATGTAGTCAGCAGAGGAGAATCACTACTGAATAATTACATGATGCTGGTGTCCCTCTTACTAGTGTATTCCTAATAATGGTTGATATGTCCTCTGGGCTTCTCAGGTAACAAAATTCTTTGGCTATATTACTGTATGTAATGTATCCATTACAGAATGCTTACTTTCCTCAGTTTCTTCATTCCTTCTTCTACCATAAGCCAGGACAACTCAAACATATCCATTTTGCTCAGCATTGGCTCTTGTTTCCTCTAGGCTTCTAGAAGCCACCAAAAAGCATAAATCCCTGTCCCTTGGCATCATTGCCATGGTGTTAAATCCCATTTCCCCAAGTCAATGAATTCTTGCATATCCAGCCTTATATTCTGACCCTCTCAATTAAGCTCCCCCCAAATTCAATCCTAGGGGTAATTGCCTGGCTCTTTGTAGTACATGCTAGCTAATTCTTGCAGCAACTTCAGTGTATCATCTCTTTCCTTTCCTATCAGATCTAGCATATCTCTGGCATAGTTATGTTGGGATTTAACCTCAGTTGCCTGCCTGACAGCCAGGAGAGGGGGCAGGGCAGCTCCTGAGGGGGTAACCAATGCCTTGTGGGGAAGACATTTCTGCAGCTTTTGCAAGCATGAGAGAAGTGCTAGTTTTTTTCTTTGGAAGAGTGGGCTATCTCGGCAAGCCTTGAGGGTTCGAGGATTCTGCAGAGCCAACATCCTTGAAGGCATCCATTCAGATATCTTCATCTTGTGTTTCATCCTAGATTTTCCCACTCAGGGCCTTGACCTAACATAACAGACTTGCCTTGGCCAAATATTAAAACATTTCTGTAGCTCTGCATCTCTAACAACTTGATCTTCAGCTTGCTGCTCATCTATGTGTGACTTCCATTGCAGGAGGTAAGGGCCTTTTTGCAAGTTGCCAGTGAGGTTCTCTTGCTCGTTATGGCCCTCAGTTCCTCATTGTCCTTCTGCATGGCATCAGTCCACCTTAGCAGCAACCAGACAACTCCCTGTCATGGATATTGTTTCCATCATCTCTTTCAAATGCCTGAATGTCTATATCACAGGCATTCCTCACCATTACCACTACTGAAGTCTTTAGCCTTTGGACTACCACCTCTAGCAAGGACTCTCCATAGCCCACACATCATATTCTTTTTCTGTTCAGCAAAGAGTGAATGGGTCTCCCTCTTTCTGTTTTCTCATATCATTCCTGTCCCCATTTGTGATAGTTCATGCATTCTAAGAAATAAATGCCAAGATGGGCTTAGATGTTCAGGAGATTTTTTAGGAGAGAGGGAGTGAAGGCCTATGAATAATAAAGGCCAGGGGAGAGCCTTTAGACCACAATGCAGTCTGAAATCTATAGAGAATAAGGAGCAGAGGCAGACATGAATAGAAGGAGTCTCAGATTGCAGTGAAGTTCTAAGAACATTTTAATCAGGTTGATGGGGAGTTTCAGGTTAAAACTGTCCATCAAAAGGGTCCTGTGTCTTGCATGAGTACTTTTGCTGTGTTCATTTATCGGCTGTGAGCAGCCTGTCAAAAGCATCTCCTCTGTGC
This sequence comes from Ursus maritimus, assembly GCF_017311325.1. NCBI lineage: Eukaryota > Metazoa > Chordata > Mammalia > Carnivora > Ursidae > Ursus > Ursus maritimus. Next base: position 51,305,002 of record NW_024423675.1, read on the forward strand.
AAACATGGTAGTGGATCTATGCCTTTATAATAAGAGATTTGAGTGGTGCATTTCATAGCTGCCAAGGGTTATGTTTTCCAAACTTATTTGAGTTTAGCTTTTCCTTGCAAAGCACTTGCAGGAGATGTTTTGTGGAATAACCAAAAAACCCTGGGTTTTATATTTGTGTTAAAATTTGAGTTACTAATATAAGTCACTTTATGAGTGCATATGGTACCTCTTTAATGTCTCTGGTTTTCATTGCTTACTTTTTTTTGGTCAAGAGAATGCCCTGCATTTTCATTATATTTTAAAACAAACATCTATACAGCAAATTACCATGTGCCAAACCTAGTTTGAGGCGTTTGTAAGTATTAATTTACAGCGATACATTTAAGATAGACACTCTTATTATCCTCATTTTACAAATGAGGATACCGAGGCTCAGAGAGGTTACATGACTTGCCCAAGATCCTATACCTAGTATGTGGCTGTGCCAGAAATTAAACCCATGGAGTCTGGCTCTAGAGTATATGCTTTCAACCACTAGGTAATGCTGTCACGTGGGCATTCCTGTGTGCCTGAAGCCCTACAAAAGAGACCTTGGAAGCTAATGCGGAACTGTACCTAGCAGGCCCTTGTTAATGAAGGACTGTCAGTGCATGATATGTTAGAGCTTGGATGACCCAGATAAGCAGGACTCTGATAGCCAGAGTGGATTTGCTAATGAACATTCACACAAACATGCATGCTCTGAGTACGAATTATTTGTACCATGAACCAATACCTATACAAACCTGCACATGCATGCCCCATACATACCAAATGAATTATGCAGCTATGCCACGTCTTATATGTGTCTTATATGTTCATTACAAGTATATACAGTCAGGAATTTTCCAGTATTCTCATGAATGCTTTAGTAGCTGGTTAGCATGGGATATGTAGAGTTTGAAGCCCTAAAGACCTTTACTAATGAACATACGGATCTTGAGCAAGTTCCTTTCCATCTTAGAACTTCAGTTGTCTCATCAGCAAAAGCAGCTATCATAATACTTCTCTCACAGGGTTGCTGTGGAGATTTCATGAAATAAGTGAAATTAAACGCTCAGCACAGCCCCAGCACTCAGAACTGCAGTAAAGGTTTGTTAAATTGAATTAAACATCTACAATTCTTAATACAAGGAATTTCTAGTGATTATTAGTGAAACGAACTTGTGTCCTGTTAACCTGAGCTGGCTTCAAAATACACACCTGCTGGTACGACTATGAAGTCCAGGCTTCTTGTTTTCCTTTAGGCTGAACTCTTCAGGGGAGCTGGATTCTCTTCCTAGCTGTTCCACTGTTCAGCTGTGTAATTCTAGACAAGCCACTTTCCTCTGCGGGCACGAATGTCCTCTCTTGTTTCTGGGTTGAGATTTACAGATTCAGAGCCATGGACAGGTGCTAGGCTGCATGCTTGAGAATCAAAAGAGAACTTTTAAAAACTACATAGACTTTCTCTCTGCTTCTGTTGTATAGAATTTTGTTCATTAGGGTAACAGTAGCTACTATAAGAAATGAATCCCTGAATTTTAGTGGTTTAATACAGGGAAGTCTATTTCGTGGTCTGACGCAAGGGTTCCTAGGTAGCTGTCCTCCTCTACTCTTAATTGAGATTTCATCTGCTTTCATCCTGTCGCTGTGTCAACCACCAGGCCCTTGCAGTCTTCTACTTCCAGCTAGCAGACAGAGAAAGTCCGTGTAGGAGCATACACACATGCACAGTGGCACACATCACTTTCTCTTAGATCCCATTGACTAGAACTCCGTCAGTTGACACACCTAAATTCAAGGAGTGTGGGAAACGTAGCTCCTGACAGCCTCATCCAGTGACATCTTTATGCTGGAACGAGGAGTGCTAATTTCTCCAGTGGAAGCCAGCTTTCTCTACTATGGCCAAGTTTATGAATCAGTGGGCTTGATGGCACCAAAACTTGTTTTGAGAGATCATCTGACCCATGTCTGAAGCACAGTATGTACAGAGGAGCCTTAGCTAATTTTTATTTAGCAAGGTTCTTAAGACTTTTTGAAATTCTAAAACTGGATTCTATATTCTAAATTTGAATTCCACAGGCAGGAGAAAAAGCGGAAAAGATTATGACCAACTTTATCTCTTACCTAAATTCCCCCCAAATTGGACGCTGGAGTGTTAACTACAGCCACTCTTTGTTAATTCTCTTATCCTTTGAGTGTGGGGATAGCAAAAATCTTTCACATCAACAAGAAGCGCATTTTCTTAAATCAGTATTTACACCAAACTTTTCATCAGAATGAACTCCCTTGTTCTTCAACACATGTAGATTATGTGTTATTTTTGAATATAATGTTCTTATTGAGTGTTAATTGCATTCACCTACAGCTTTCAAAGAAGTGATAACTAGATAACTGTCAAACTGATAACAGCCAGTCTTCTCTCTACCATTATGCATGTGTTAATTTATAAGGTGGATTAGCAGGAACTTCACAAACCTCTTATTTTTGGGCTGCTTGATGAGGTCAGTGAAGAAAGAAAAATGCAGATCTACTACTCCCATTTAAAATGCTGTAAAAAGGCAATGGGCAGGAGTACTCTAGCACAAAGATTTTTATTGGTGAAAGCTTTTGCCAATTTACCCTAATTTTATAAGCTTTCCAAGTTAGTACAAAAAGTACATGTAAGCCCAGAAAAATCTCCATCTGGACATATTTTCCTTCAATTTTCCTAATATATACACTCTCATTTGGAATGATCTCATGTAACTGTAATAAAATAATTTACAGAATTAGTCTACCCTCTACCTTTGGCAGTAACTTCACAGTGTCCATGAGATGAGTATGGATGGTGTACCCAGGGTAGCACATTGGTGGGTGGGTCTGATACTAGAGTGTGTCAAGCTCCCATTGAGAACTTCTTTATAATAAATATCATTAATTTTATGGTAATTCAGAAACGATTAAGACTTAAGTGTTCCTTAAAAAGAGTTTACTGAGTAAATTAATAATGTAAAAAAGTTATAAAGAAACCCTCAATTTGTTCATAAAAAAAATAAAACTTGAAAGCAGTTTAGAACCTTGGTTCCATGTGCTTTGGGAATGCTAAAAAATTCAGCAGGGGTGCTTGTGTGTGTTGAGAGTTCTAGAATAGGTACAAAGGAACAGAGATAAGACAAGGCAGCAGCCCAGTTTTTGGCCACTCTAGATCCTGCCTTTGTAGTTCACGTATCCTAATATCCTGTGAGGACAGGGGCTGTCTTTATAGGGCTCTTGTATTTTAGCTCTTACACAGAGTGGGCCCCTTTACACAGAATTATGTAGCATTTTGTTAATAAATGAATTAATACATGAAATATACATGCATTTAAAAATGCCCAGTGTCCATTATTTTGATAATTTAAACTACTTCTAATTAATGAAGTTTTTAACTTTGAAAAACAGCTTTGGGATGCCTTGAGGTTCAATTTCAGATGTGTTTGAAAGTACAGAATATTTTTAATATTCAAAGATTTTGTTAAAAAATGATAAAGGAAATCATTGGGTTATGATTCCCGTTTTTTACAAGCCTTTTTTTTCCCCTTTTGAACCACTATCTTAAGTTCTTTCATAGCATACAAAATTTGTTTTAAAAGGTAACGTTTATTTTCTGGGAAGCTTTACAGTGTTATGCTTTTCCTTTTTCTTTATTCTTTTTTGAGGATTTATTTAACTCAGCATGTATATTTCAGATGAGTGAAAATCTAAGAAGCAAATTTAATGGCTAGCTGATCTGACAGCTGATTCAAAAGGTTAAAGCCACAGAAATAGCATGGTGAAAGTTGCAGAAAGTTGGTGAATTCTTACGTGGAAATTTTTAAAGTTTATTTTTTAGTTAAGTCAGTCAGGACCTGAAATGTTATCATAACAATGCTGTATATTCTTCTTCCTGAGGAATTAAGTGCAGAAAGGCAAAAAATCTTCAATAACTATACTCAGAAATGGCACATTGAAGTTAAATTGCTTTACTTTTCCCTCCTTTCTAAGTCAGATCCAGCCCTTTGTATATTTTCAATCCTTTTCTGGGACACATAGGTTTTCTAAAGGCAAACTGAAAGCACTATACAATCTTTGAATTGTAACCAAAGTGGGCGTAAGCTTTGCCTTTCCCCAATTAATATTTGTCCGCTCACCTGCTTCTTCTCCCACATGTTGCACATGTACAGGCATGTGTAAAGTCATGGGTATGCTTTCCTAGGACAGTGGGAGCAGAGGTCCCTTTGTGGCAGCATAGTCATGTTTCCCTGATCTCTATAAGATGTGAAATCTTTTAAGTGAACGTAGAAGGAGTTCAAAGAAAGGAGTGTTCCTTAGACAAGAGAATGGTGGGCATCTGTAAGGCATGGTTAGTGTGATTATTCTAGGAAACAAAATTGGGGCTATCACTTCAAGACCCTTATACTGGGGGCATTTTTTTGCTGTTGAGTGTAAGGCAGGAATGTGGTAAGGAACAACAGGTACAGAAGCAGGAGGTAAAGCCAGTGCCAGTGCCAGATGGGGAGAAGATTGTGCACCTGCGAGGGAAAGGCAATTTTATTCATGTTTTCTCAGGTCAGTCCCACTACTAGTCCCCTGCCTTCTTCATAGACATTGCCATTGAAGGGGAAAGTGTCCTGAGATCTAACTATGATCAGTGGACAAGGTTAATATTCCTTAATAGGTTACAGAGCTATGCTTATTTATTATTCTCTTTCTGGTTTCTTGTGGCTGGATTGGTAAGTAGTCTCAAGGCCCCTTGGAGCTCAGCTAACACACACACTCATATTCCCTCTCTGTCTCTTTCTGTCTCTCTCTAAAATATATTTGATCCCATTATTCCTAAGATACAGCCTTAGAAGTTGTTAGGTCTTTCAAGTAATCTTTTCCCAGAGCTCTGTTTCAAGTACTTGCACAGTTATTAGTTAAGTAGCACTACTTTCCTGCAGAGAGAAAGAATAACGGGCAATACAACATATAGATATGCTTAGATATTGTCATAATATTGGCCATAATATTGTCAACCATCACCAAAACCCCATCTATTTACAATTGAGAAGCAACTCAAAAAATAGGTAGGCAACTTGTTTGGATGAGAGAGAGAAAAAAAGGCATTTGGGGACAAACAGATCTGGGTTTGCATCCTAGCCCAAACACTTAGTGCCTGTGGAACCGCAAGTTATTTATTTATTATATATTAAGTTGTTTGAGCTTATTTTCTTATCTTCAAAATGGAGCTTATAATGTTTGCCCTAAAGAATTCTGGCAAAAAAATCAGAGATAATGCACCATCCTTGACTTACAGTAGATACTCAGTATATAGGAGCTTTTTAAATCAGCTTCTGATGATTTTCCTTCTTTCTTCCTCTCCTCTGTCCCAAGTGACCTCTTTCTCTTTTTTGTATGCAGCCCCTAGACTCCCTGTCATCCTTCTGTGACTTCTTTTTTTTCCTGAAAGTTACCCTAATTTACTGGCATCAGACATCACCTGTGTAGAATTATAGGTAGTTGAAGGTTGAGTAAAGAAGGACACAAGTCCTGAGGGGTTATGATGACTTAGATCATACAGGCATATTAACTAGGTAATCTCCCCATCAGGCAACTTGATGCTTCACATTGGTAACCCAAGAAGGCTAATAATGTGACCTACTTCCGAACTGATATTCCTTAAATGCTTGTTCAACTTTTATTAAAGTGAACAGAGAAAGAGTTTCTCTTGAAAAAAATTATATACATATTTTTGGTATTGAAAATAAAATATTTGATATATGCACTAAAAGTAGCATAAAATGTTAACTTATTGGAATGATCTTTCACAATTTTAAGTCACTCACAAACAGGGAACTTTTGTTATTCACAAAAAGAAACAGTGTTAACAAGACTAAATGTCCTATACATATATGTTACCTTTCTTTTTTGTCTGCTGGGTTAATAAAAATAGCATCTAAATAAAAATTTACCTTATCCTTGTCCCCTGCCGATTTTCCTCCTTTCTGGTCCTCTTGGAATAGGAATTGGCTGTTGTAGTTTTGTTGTTGTTGTCATGCATTTTGGAGTTAAGATAGAACTTTAATCTTTTTATTATAGATATGTGTATATTTCAGGTACACATAAATGTATTGTTATGTTGTCAAATTATATTATATATTTCTCCCTGGAAGGGAGATAAATGACTGCCAGTATTTGTCAATCATAGTTATTCATTTTGTGTTGTAATTTTGAAGTCTCCAGCTCTCAGTTTAGTTTTCTCATTTAAATTTTTATAATTACCAGTGTTTATGAGCAAAATAGTTTATTTTTTTAAGAACCCAAGATAACTTGAGTAGAACAATAAAATTTTGCAAGATTCTATAATGATATAAAAGTATCATCAATGGGTAAAAATCTTAATGAAATCTTTGTATATTACTTTAATGTCCTGACAATTTATAGAAATCTTGTATTGATTATTTTAGTTAATCCTGACAACAACCCAGTAAAGTAGGTATTAATAACACTATAGACAAAAAATAGAAACTCAAGTTATTTCATTTGCCTAAGAGTATGAAGCTTGAGTTTGGGATAACCAGAATTCAAATATGAATCCATTAGCTCCAAATCCTATGCTGTTTTCTGTGACCATGTTGCAGTTAACAGATATTTTTATTTTTAGAAAATTGAGCAAATGCTCCAAATTTTAGGTTAAGAGTCAGAAAGGCAAGAATAGAAATTCATCCACCTGGGATGATTTGTCCTAGAGAATGCAATTAACTTGGTCCCAAAATGGTTTAAAGATCTGGGACATTTTTGATTAAGTAGGTGAAGGTTGGTAAAATTTGCCAACTTTTTCTATTCTGACTTCATTCACTTCTTTGTACTTTAAATGTGATTTCACAGAATAAAGAAGAAATAGGACATCACATAAAAGGTTGATAGTCCATAGATCCAGGCTTTTAAGATACCTTTTTGTCCTACTATATAGGGTTTCAGGAAAAAAAAAAAAACACCACATTAGTTTTAAAAGATTCATGGAAAATGAACTAGAAGCAAGTTGTACAAAGCAGAATGATGTTGGGATGAAAGGTTGTAGTTCATTCATGGAAGGAGGATGTTAAGAATGTCTGAAGCATTACCATTGACATGTATCAATTCATTAGGATTTTATTCATTTCTGTTATAAATCCAATTGGTATGATTAATTTGGATTCTATGATTCGCTTCAGCCTGGTGTTGCTGATGGGTAATAGATACTTTACTCTCAAAACATTTTTTAGAATGTCAGAAGGTAGGGGGCAGAAGTGTAGGGAAAGTGGAGGTTGAAATAAACATTTCAGCTTTATGGGTCCAATTGAGCTTAAGAAACGTAGTGATGTTACAATAATGTTTTAAATAGAAAGGAATCTTGAGGAGTGGAACATTGCCATTCTGCACAATGTGATTACATGCAAAGAACAACCATATTGTATTTTCTGAAGGTACTGCTATTTTGAGATGAAAGATTAGGGTAGAATTATAAACAATTACATTTTCAGTTGTAATATAGAAGTTCTCTTGGCTTTTCTATGTTCAGAATTTTTCAGTGACTCAGAGAAAATTGAGTTGGAATGTTTGGGGAAGAAATCAAAAGGAAGGAGCTTAGAATTGGAAGCAAGTCCTAAAAGGGTGAAAGGGAGAAACTCAAGTCATGGAAGCTTTGTAATTTGTCCAGAATTTCACAGCTTCTGATTTATGTTCCTGAACTCCATGTTCTCATAGTTCTAGGAAATCTATGAAGTAAGAGGAATAATAACCCTAATCTGTGATGTTACTGTAGTATTAAACTGGAAAATAAACGTGAAGTTCTTAACACAGTGTGAAGCAGACACACTGCAAGATACTATGATTACAATGATGATAATAATAACACTAATTCTATATCCTGTGCTTTCTTTGCCTACCACACTGTAGTAACACTAGACGATTCAGTGGTGGAACCAGAGTTGGCAGAAAACCTGCTGCTCTTTTGTTCCTATAATGCTAGGAAGTGGCTGGATATGGGTAGGCATGTCAGGGATAGAGAGGGGGTTTGAGGTGGGAGGAAAAGGGAGGAGCATAGGGAGAACAAGACCATGGCACTATTGTGGAAGTTAACATCCTTTTACCAGCCATCCTGAGTTCACCTCCTACCTCACTGCTAGGCAAAGTATTCAAAAAAGGGCTTATTCCCTTACTAATTCTTTAATGTGAATAGGTCTGTACAAATAAAAGAGCCCCATTTCAGGCAATCCAACAATCCACCAAATGCAGGGGTTGCTTGCTTTGCATTGAGAACTGTGTTTCTTGCTCCTGTGGTGCACATGCAGGAATGTGTGTACTGAAGAATGGAGCTTCATAGCAGGANTGGGAAAGAACATTTTTAACCTCACAATAAACTAAGTATATGGGGTAAACAGAGTGCCTCTTCCACATACCACCCTTCTGATGTGACTCTTTCAGAAAAACTTCTCAATATAAAGTAATTATAAGCTACTTACACCAGTCTTCCCCTTGCTTTCAGCTCCATTGACTCATTCAACTTCTATCAATGTTACTTTATATTTGAGTTATAGGGGGGAAAGCCCATTTGGTTTAACTTGCTATATCATTTTTCAAAATCCAGGCATCACTAGAGTTCTTGGAAAGTAATGACTATTGAATTTGTCTTTGGTCCGGAGAGTTTTTATCCCCATTCTTGGCAAGATTTGACAGCTCTGACATTTGGTCGTTAGTATTTGGTGACCTGTGTGTCTCCAGTAAAACTTGAAAAGACAAACCTGCCTCTGATGATAGAAAACAAAGTAAAGCAAAGGATTTTTCTTTCTTTTTTTTTTTTAACCACTTGCTATAGCAGATGGACAATTTTTATTTTAAGATAAAAGAAAAAAATTTTAGTAAATGAAATTTTTCTTGGGTCTCTAAGATGGGAGCAGTCTGATCACTTAATTAGGTTAGAATTATGACCAAATAAAAGCAATTTGATTATCAGGAGATGTTTTTCTTTTTTCCCTTTCTTTTCTTTTCTTTTCTTTTTTCTTTCTTTCTTTCTTTCTTTCTTTCTTTCTTTCTTTCTTTCTTTCCTTCCTTCCTTCCTTCCTTCCTTCCTTCCTTCCTTCCTTCCTTCCTTCCTTCCTTCTTTATTTTCCCCATAAGATCCAGTTAAGGCTTCAGTTTAATTGCTGAGTAATGTATCAAGTGGCTAGAACAGAATCCATTAAGTTTTTATTTAAAAAGTATCCACAGGCTTTTGGGGCACCTGGGTGGCTCAGTCAGTTAAGCATGACTCTTGATTTTGGCTCAGGTCATGATCGCAGGGTCCTGGAATTGAGCCCTGCGTCAAGCTCCATGCTCAGCCAGGGAGTCCACTTGCGGATTCTCTTTCCTTCTCCCTCTGCCCCTCCCCCTGCTTGAGTGTACGCTGTCTCTCTCAAATAAATAAGTAAATCTTAAAAAAAAAAAAGCATCTACAAACTTTCATCAGGCATCTCAAATTATATCTTTCAAAAGTCCATGACTATATTTAACCTTCTATGAGCTAATAGTTCGGATGATAAACAATAAGAAATGAACAACAGTGTTTGTTTTTAAACTTTTCCTAAATGTTAATTATACAGTTATTTTTTTTTTCCAGTTTCATTTTTACATTGCACTAACTAGCCTGGCTTTCAGGAAATTCCTTAATAACCCAGAGGACAATGTGTGTATCAGTCAGGACTCATCTCAAGAAACAGGACCATTAGGATACATACATATGAAAAGATGCAATTGGCTATGAGATTGTGGGGGCTGACTAGGCGAGTTTGGAATCCATAGGTCAGGCCATCAGAAGGGCAGACTGGAGCTCTCAGGCACATTCTGTCTACAGGCAGAGTATCTTCTTCCTCAGGGATGCCTCAGCTCTGCTTTAAGATCTTTTAGCTGGTGGAATCAGGCTTACCTAATTATCTAAGATAATTCTTTTACTTGAAATCAACTGATTAATAATAATACTTTAATCACATCAACAAAATACCTTCACAGTAACACCTAGGTCAGGGTTTGACTGAATAATTCAGGACTGTAGCCTAACCACATTGACATATCAAAAGACAATCAGGATGTGTCAGTGTGTGACAGATCCATTCAGATAACAAAGAATTAATATTCATCAATTGCTTGAATCAAAAAGAGCTTATCTGTGCTTTTCTAATAAGACATAATTTTGAAGATGCTTCAGCATTGCCTTCTAATTTGCAATGTAGCTCAGAATAAATAAATTAGTTTCTGACCTGGGTTTTTCCGTTTGGGGACAAACCGAATTACCCAAACTGGGCTTACTGATGCTTTAGGCGTATAAATATCAGCACATAGCTCTGATTTTTTTGGGGGGGACGGGGTGAAGGTGGGCTTATCTTCTTTTCCATTACCATCTTTCCAGTTCTAAGGGAGGAATTTGTTCTTTCATTGAACTAATTATTTGCTGCTATAGTAAAGGAGGAATTTTTTTTTTTTCACAAAATCATGTTGAATACATGGTGGTTAATTTCCAAGGGTAGTCTCTCAAAACCCAGTTCAAAGTCCAAAACTGTTCTCTTTAGGTATACACATCCTGGTTTGGAAATTTCTTCCTTATGGCAACTAGCTTGAATTTACAGCTACTTATGGGGGACATAAACTCCTAACTAATATCTGTTCCTTCATGTACTCATTCATTAACTTATTCTCCTATTCCTAATTGGAGAATTGTTTCTAATTGTTTCTCATAAGAAAACATTTACTGAGTTTCTACTATGTGCTAGACTTGACACCAGATGCTGTGGTATGAGACCACAAGAGTGAAGGAAACAGCTTCACAGAGCTTAATTATACATTAAATTCAGGGTCATTGGTGCTATGATAAAAGAAGTAAAAGGTTTTATGGTCAGGGTCATTGGTGCTATGATAAAAGAAGTAAAAGGTTTTATGGGGGAATGTAGCAGGGAGACCAAATGTTGCTTCTTAAACTCTTCCTGAACAAACTAATACCTTAACTGACATTAGCCTGGTTTAGGGCATGTGAGAGTGGGGAAGGGAAAGAAGAGAGGAAACATTTGCACAAGGGCTGAGAGGTGAGAGAGCACATGGTGGACTATGGATTCGAGGAGACTTTTTTTAAATCAGGTTAAAGCACAGAATTCAAATGAGAATGTTTAAGTGTCCAGAGATGAGACTGGGGAAGTAAGTAATGCTGTGTATTGAAAGTCCTACTTAGCTATGTTAATGAATTTTGAACTTCACCTATGAGAGACCAAAAGCCATCAGAGAGTTAGAAATAATACAGCAAGGAGTATTTTGGAAAAATCTCTCAGATGTAATATGGACAGTAGACTGGAGAGGGGGCCTCTGTAAATTCAGTGAGGGTAGGGGTGTTTCTATTTTGGACGTTGCTGTGTTTGATACCCAACTGAATAGCTCATTGATTAGATTACAGTGGACAATGATTAATTAATTAATTAAATGTTATATCCTTACTATATGCAGAGGAGACAGTGCTAAATAAGATTGGCATTATCTAAGCCATCATAGGTCTGGTAGAGAAGGGAGAGAGATCATAAATAGTACATTTATAAATAAAATAATTACACACTCTTCAAAGTGCCATGAAAGAAACCAAAGAATTGCTGTGATACAGAATGATGAGAGGTACCTATTTCAGGTAAGTTTGTCAGGAAAGGAAGAAGGTGGCAGTCTGGAGATAAAAGTTGTAAAATATGTATTTTAAAATAACTATAAAAAGTAAGATCAAGTGGGAACAATTGTAGTGATCCAGGGAGGTTATGATGAGTGTCTATGCCAGGGTAGTGGAAATGATCATGGAGAGAAGTGGTGGATTTGAAGACATTAATGATCCTACAGGACTGGCTCATCCACTGGATATGGGAACTGAAGGAGAAGAAGGGAATATGAATATCAAATAGTGGATGGTGGCACCATTTCCTGAGGTAGAGATTCTGAGAATAGAGGTAGGAGGACCTTGGTGTTGAGGTAATGATAGATTCTCTTTCGGACACTCAGGTTTGAAGTGATTGGGAGATATCCTAGTGGCTATGCCAGACAGAAGTGGGATATACAGCTCTGGAGTCCTGGAGAGAAGTCTTACGTGAGCAGAAATAGAAAGGAAGCAATGAATAGTATCATAAGAGTCACAGGGAGATGGCATTTCACAGAGTAAGTGATTAAATGTCAAAGCTTGTGACCCAATCAAGTAAGATAAAGATTGAAAACTCCTATAAATTGCTGGATAAAGAGTTTAAGATGGTGACCAGTTGAAATCTTCGAGAGTTGGAGTTTGCCATGTGGGTGCTTCTGAAAGATCATGGAGTAGTAGGGAATTGAAAATTTTAATTTAGATAAGGACAGAAGTAAAGAAATTATTGGAAGGAAAGATAGGGATAAAGGAGAGCACTATCTGGAGGCAATGGAATGTTTTAGAAGTAACTGAGGAAAGCAGAAAAGACAGAAGAATCTGATGACAAATCATAAGCATCTAAATGTACAGTTTTCGTGGTGAGTGACTCTGAGGTAATTACAAGGTCTAGAGAGTTCTTTTTGTTGGGAAACATTGGGACCTTCCCGGAAACAGCTGTGGTGTGATGGCCTGCACCATTGAGAGATCTGAGACCTTAAAAGAAGGAGTCAGCCTCCATCTGGATTGATTGTGAAGGCTCCTGGAAGAAATCCATGAAGCTCGGGTTGTGGCTGACGTACACAGGCAAGCAGGGGACTTTCGCTGGACCTTGGCTCACATCTGGATGGACAGGCCACACACTCACATTACGTCAATGGTGTTATTTCTAGGCATTTATTTGAAATTGCTGGAATTTGATATAGTCAGACTTTGTTCAGTCCTTTCTGTTGTTAACAACCATGTATTGAGCTGAGACAAAGATGTGGTCACTGCCCTCAGAGAAATCTCCATTAAGTAGGGGGGTGAAGGAAGACAAGTGAAAAAATAATTATGATGCAGTGTATGCATAATTTAGTGGAGTCACATCCAAAGTGCTTTGGAAGAAGAAAGAATAACTACTTTAGAATATATGGAGGAAGTCTTCAGAGAGGGTGGAATTAGATCTTGTTTTTGAAGAATGGGGAGGACTTCCCCAGGGAGAGAAGTGAGTGGGGTTCAGGGAAGAGTTGCCAGTCAGAGAGAAGAGCCACGAGAGAGGCAACAAAGAACATGGCATTCATGATGGTTAGGGGACAGGACTGGGTGACAGGCACTGAGGCTGGGGATGCAACATGGTGGCAGCTTGTGATCTAGCTTACTCTGGAAAGGATATTCTGCCTGTGCTAATTCAGAGTTATGCCCTAGAATGGATTTCTTTGGGCTAAAATAGTCCCTTTATGACGGTGCCCTTATTTGACTTTTCTGACTGAGCTGCTCAAACTTTGTTGTTCTAGAACTATTCTTGCTTTCTGTAATGTTCACTCAAACCACCATTTCTGTCTTTATCTAGTTGTCTGTTTTTCCAGAAGGCCAATCTAAATAAGATCATGATCACTTATAATTTCAAGTTAGTTTTAAGAGCACAGAGGGATCTCAGAGTCTTCTACTTTGTTCTCTTCCTTTGAAAACAGCTAATTCTAGGACAATCAAGCAAATATTTAATTTTCTGTTGATGTTCTTATATCTTCTCTGTCTGACACCCATCTTTTCTTCCAACTACTTTTATCCCCCTTTCTCTACCCTTTTTCTCCATCGTACTTCCTATTACACAAATCTACAACAACCTTCCCCCCACTGAATTTATTCTTCAAATAAGCAACAAATATATGTAAATGATGTTGTAGAGTCATCCGAATTTTGTGCCCTTACTCTGAGGTCTTATTAGGATGTTCTTCCTATAAGCAGTGATGTTTATTAAGTAAAGTATGGCCACTATTACTGATATTCTTAAAATGTGTACTTTCACGTTTTAAAAAGTCACAACCAAAACATTTAGCTTCATTGTCCTAGTGGGACTGTATGTTATGAAAATGTTATTCTAATAATAACTTATTCTAAGTTGTTGTGTAAATCTGACTCCAGTATGTATTAATTAGATTTGTCCATATGAAAAATGTACTAATACCATTATGACTTAAAATTGCTTTCTTTTTATAAATAAACATAACTAATTCTAAAGACTGAAAATCAGGAATATACGTGCCACCACTAAGAATTTTAATTTTCTTTCTTTGTTTTTAAATTTAATTTTTAATAACTTACATCTAGTCATTTATGATAATTTAGTGGTTGAAAAACATAGTAGACTGATAATTTGAGAACAGTAGCAAACATTGCTATCTCAAAAATGCCACTTAAAATCATCTGGTCTACATTGTCATTTTCTTTTCAATGGTGAAAGCTTTTGTTGCCATGTCAACAGCTTGATCTAAAGTTCACTCTTCTGGCCTCCGGTGAAAAGATATTCTTCAGCTGACTAGCTCTCTTAGAGAAGTTTATTAGAGCTGGCTAGACAATTTAACAGTGTAAAAGAAACTGGGAATAATGGAAAGTGTGGCTCGAAGGTACAGCATTTCACGTGGAAGAGACTGTCCCTCTAAGCCATAAAACATTCACTACACAGTGACTGGGCTCTCATGAGCTGCCTCGCACACTTAAGTCCAGTTAACACTCAATAAATTGTTGTTGAACCTTACATTAGCAGTGGAATCTTTTAAAAAAAACCTTCCCCAAGTAAGTACCACCTGTGATTGGCCACCAGTTTTCTCAGCAACATGGTACCCAGACAAATAGCCCATTCAGTTTTGGTTCCTAAGGCATTTTACCCAGATCTAATAGCATTGTAAAGCTAGAGAAGATTTGGTACCGGCAAACTCTAAATATTCTGGTAACGGCCATTTATTGAGGAACTATTATTATATGCCAGGCACTGTGCTAGGCACCGCTTATTAGAAAATGAATAAGACTGAGGAGGGCAAGTACATGTAACTACCTAGTGATATAGGTTCTTAAATTTAAAGAGTATAAATAAACCATGGGGCAGAGAAGTAAGAGAGGAGAAAGCAAAGTAAGGAAAACCTCTCATTTGTTATGACAACAGAATACCTACTAGAATAAGTTAACCTTCACAAATGTTCTTGTTGAAAACCTCTGCATTGTGACTATTACATGGTAGCTTGTTCATTGCCAAATTTTTCACCCAGAAAGCAGTAGTTTCAATTGGTACATTGACTTCATTAATCAAGATTTCTTTGGAGCATTCTGTTCCGAATCCTTGTTGTAAAGACTTTGATGCATTAGGATGATTCTTCTTTGACAAATATTTGAATTAAATGAGTTGGGTGTTCCCTGATTTAAGAGCTGATGTGATATGGTGGCTTTTTTCAGTGTCACAGTTAACCCCATAATCCTTCCAAGTAGAAATGAACAATTACAAGTTATTCATTGTTATCCATCTGATGATTAGTTAACATCTGCATTTCATTTTGTCATACTACAAGTAAGACTCAGGTAATCCAATTTTAAGACAGAAATGTGTTGGTATTGTGACACAGTGCTTCATAAACAAAGCTTAGTGCATCCTTCTCAACTGATCACATTGTTTTGCTTGTAGATAAAATTATAATTCATAAGTATTAGCACAGGTGCAGTAGAGCTCCCAGTTACTAATATTTTAAGATATTCATCTGAGCAACTATGTAATGACATGACCTGTCACAAAAAGTCATTAATATTTATTGTGCTCTCATAACACTTAGAGTAAGGGATAGCTCATGCAATAGTAGTCATTCATTTACTCAATCAGAAGAGAAATATAAGTACCTGCTGTGCACCAAGTGCTGTAGTAGAGCATAGAAATGTAACACTAACTACACCATGGCCTCTACTTTTAAGGAGCCCACAATCCATATGAAGAGGTAGATTCCTAGTAATTACAGCACAAATGACAGTACTAACGGATGCAAGTAAAATGTGTTTTGGGAGCATCAAAAATAGAGGAATATTGCAAGGTGAAGCCTTCACAGAGAAGGCAACTTTAAAGCTGAATCTTGAAGGAAGAATTGATTTTATAAGGCAGATGAGCTGTATAGCAATAGATAAACTGTACTGTAATACTGTAATAGGATAAAATTCTCTTATCATATACATTTGCCAAGTATTTTATATCTTATTTCTTTGTGATACATATCTTATTTGTTGTCATAATAACCCTGTGAGTAGGCACCATTATCATCTCCATCTTAGAGGTAGGAAAATTACCGGGCTTAGAAAGTTTACTAATTTGTCAAGGTCTCAGCCAGGGTATGGAGGGAGGATCACTTCACAACTTGAGCTTTTACCCACCAGAACGAAACCATTTCTCACTGTGGTGGTGACATACTGAAGAGACACAGTGGCCATGGAAAATTTAGCATTACTTTCTGGCCCAGGTGATTGGAGTTTACTCCACTATTTTCTAGTTTTGATTAGATTATAAAAGCTTAAGAATAGGGTCTAGTCCATTTCTTTCCTATTCCTTCCAGTGCCCTAGATGGACTTCCTGGGTAATTATAGACACAGACTCTTTTTTGTATGTGTGAAAATATTTTTGAGGCACAAAGTCATTTGCAAATGCAAAATAATACTTTAAAAAAATATTTGGAATAAAGATGTTCTCTAAAGGAAGCGCCCTGCCATTGATTCATGAGTACAGAGTCTTAATTTTACTAAGGAAGCTGAGAAATCATAAATGATGTATAAAGCAGTGATGTACTTGCAAGATTCTGACAAAGTCAGTTAGTATCAGAAGAACAGACATAAATAAATTAGTTCCTTGCTGAATAAAACATAAATAAATCAGAAGAATGAACCTAAAAGGATCCAGATCCTCCTTTAATTAAACAAGTAGTAGAATATACCAACCATAAAATATCAGCATCTCTGAATACATCCCTAATTCCAGATGTAACATCCTGCCTTTTGCTAAGACATTGTTAGTCAGTTTCCAGAAATTCACTCAGTACATCCAATATTTAAATAAAAATGAAACTGAGAAAAGGACACATGCTTCCTATGATAAGTGTGGTTTGTAACTTATATTTTTCTAGAAATAATATTACAAGGACAACATCATGACTATAATCACAGTAAATCTGTTCTCTTGTTTCTTCAGTGGAAAGATTTGGAGCCACCTACCCACGGTTTGCCTGATTTCTCCATCTTTCAAGAGCCAAATTACATTATGTTTTAGAAGTGATTTTGAGATTTTTTTCTCTAATTTTTTTGATTGCTCAAGACTTGGTTATTTTTAAAAGCTTTAGATTTTCTTTGCACTCATTTCTCATTTAGAGTTTGAAATGATAGGATCAAATACATCTGCCTTAAGAAATCGCATTCAAATCAGAATCTTGGTGGATGGGTTTGAAGTAATTTTTTTTTTAAAAAGAAAGCATTTTATTAACTAACGTTTCTGCACATGGGAATATTTTAAATGCGTGAAGATAAAGAGAATATGTAATCTTCATAGCAGCTGGTGGGAGAAAGTCTTTATAGGAAAAGACCAGCCTTGCTGAGAAGAGGCTTTGATAAAGCCACTTGGGGTAGGAACAAGACATTGGAGTCTCAAGTAGAACTTACACCCCGGTTTTATGCAAAGAAGAAAGCAATGCTGAGAAAGAAAGAATGAAGCAGGAGGTGGAATAGTCAGTCTGTGGGGCAGCCTGAAGCAGTGGTTTTCAAACTGTAGCTCACATCCCATTAGTGGGCATAGACTCAATGAGGGGATAAAAAAATATAAAGAGCCGTAAAAAGAAGAGAATAGAATAAAAAATATCAGTGCATAACATGTAGCAAAGATTAAATATTGTTTTTAGAAAATAATTAGCATGTCATATATAGTAAAGATTAAGTATTATTTTGTAAAATGTTCAATTTCATGTATGTGCATAGTGGGCAAGTATGTTTCTTATAAAATCTTGGTAAAAATAAATTATGAACAAAGATCTAAAGAGAAGAGAAGTTCAAGTTAATGGCAGGGTAGGGTTTTTTGTGGGGGAAGAATAAAACCAAGAATTTACAAGCCCTCTCTATATCTGTTGCTAAAACTTGAGTAAATTCTACTTTGAAATTTGTTGTTGTTGTTGTTGTTGTGTGTGTGTGTGTGTATGTGTACATGCACCTGCACATCTATGCAGGAATATATAGGTGGAGTATTATGAACAGGGAGGATTTCAAGAAAGTAGGAAAGAATCATTTAGGAAATCTCTTTCTCTCTCTCTCTCTCTCTCTCTATATATATCTATATTTAAGTGCCTTACGTATATCTACATATAATGGATACTGCATTTACATTTTGGTTACATTTAAATAATATCATCTTGAGATCAGAAACTAATAAAATTCAAATAGCTATATCAGGAAGGGAAAGCAACATAGACACAGATAGTTGCTTCATTGAATCATTCAAATTGATTTTGAATTTCCTCATCTGAAATGAGATGTATAATTAATTGAATGTATATATCAGGTCCAATGCTAAAAATCACTTTATTTTTAATGAAACCTTTCATACTGCTGAATTTTAATATGCTATCAGAAAGATCATCAGTTTGCTATTTTTAATATTTTTTTCACTGAAACTTCAGTCTTGAAAGTCTTCACCTGTGCTTGTGTATGTGACTTTGTCTTGTATATATGCCCAGTATTTTGTGTTAAAGTTTAGTAGTATGTTTTTTCGTTCTATACCATTTATAGCCTATAGATCAACACTTTTAGAAGCAATTCAGAAACTACTGAACATTATTTTTTAGTGTTTTCATTAAAACAATTTTTTTTCCTTTTTTTCTTTCCTGTCAACATCCTTCCCTTCTTTTTTTCTTTCTTTCTCTCTGATATATGGAGTTCCTCCCAGGTGGCAGATACCAGTAAGAGTGGTGAATATGGCAGATACCATCTCTGTCCTTGTATGGTTATGGTAAAGGGGAAGGATAGGTTTAAGTGTTCACATGGGGAGGGACATTTAGCCTAAACTGGCTGTATTGGAGAAGACGTCTGGATCAAATAGCACATAAGATACCAGGTGAAGTATGAGAAACATGGCCAAGCAAGTCAGAGCTGGGATGAGTTGCAAAATGTCATAGGCAAAAGGAATGTGCATGGGGTAGGAAGCAAGATGAGCATGGGAGGGAGAGGTGAGAGGATCAGAGGTAGAGAGGTAGGAAGGGGCCCCATCTCATCACAAAAGTCACTGAAACCAGGTAGGAATCTAAGTTGTATCATAAAAGCAATGGGGAGTCAGTCACTGAGGTCATTTTAGCAGGTTTTACTTGATTTCTGCTTGAGAAGAAATGTATTTGTGGAAACATTCAAAAGCCACTCAAAAGTGCAGTCTAGACTCTAGACCAGAGTCAACAAATGTCTTCTGTAAAGGACCAGATACTAAATATTTGGACTTTGTGGATTGTATGGATGATCTCTCTTACAACCACTCAACTTTGTTGTAGTGTGAACACGGTCATAGGCAATATGTGAACAAATGAGTGTTATGTGTTCCAATGCCATTTTACTTAAGGACATTGAAATTTGATTTCATATTATTTTCATGTATGGCAATTTTTTCTTTATTATTTTTTCAACCATTTAAAAATGATTTTTAGCATGTATGCCATGGAAAAACAGTCTCTGCTGGATTTGTCACACAGACTCCAGTGCATTGACCTCTATCTATAGAACAAGACAGGTGTGGAAATGAGGGAGTAACAGTGGGCAGTACATGAGGCTATTTACAGAGTAAAGGATGTGGGGTTAATTTCTGGTTCTGACTCTAATTCTGATGATAGGATGCAAAGATACTTTAAGCATTATGCACAATTGTGAAGTCTCTTAAGCTGGTAGCTTTGAAGGGCAATATATATTTGTATTTATACATTTTAATATGTTTAAAAGGGATTAATTTTTAAAAAATCAATTCCTGCAGTGTCATTATAGGCTAAAGTAGAAACAGTCATTAAGTATAGAGATATATATTTATAAGTTTTTAAAAAGTAATGTGCGTATTTACACATTTTAAGAAAGAAATGTATTAGTCTGGGTTCTCTAGGGAAACAAAATCAATAACCAGTAGACAGTCTGATGCGTACAGTCTCAACACCCTCTTATGCATGTAAGAATGAGCCTTGGGCTGGAACGCTTCCTTATCAAAAGATAAAGAATCCTTACAGCCAGTGCTAGACTTATCACTTATCTTTCCATGTTTCAGACTCAACATGTACTCCTTTGTTCTGCTTAAGCATATGTGTCATGTGGCACATGGCCAACCCCACTACTATCTCTATCCTCTGTGGTGAGGAAACAGGGTCCTTCTGCTGCAGCACAAAGAGGGTGCTGCTAGGAGGGAGCCACTGGCCACAAGGAACTAATGCCCATCATTTAAACTGATCTTGCTGTCTTTCTTTATGTGAGTAAAGCATTGTTCCATGCAGTGCTTGACTATGTTGTGTTTTTCTTGGTGACTCAGATATTGAGATGCAGTGGGCAGAAGTGTTCGAACTTATACTCCTGATAACAGGCAACAGATGCTATTTGGTTCACATTTTATATCTATCTATATCCATGTCTATCTATATTTCTCTCTCTTCTCTCCCTCTTTCTCTCTCTCTTTATTATGAGGAATTGGCTCACACAGTTATGGAGGCTGTATCCTAAGATCTACCGTCAGCAAGTTGGAGAACAAGGAGAGCAGATATTTTAAGATTTGGACTCAATCTGAGTCCAAGTTCAAAGGCAATAGAAGGCTAATAACTCATCTCAAAGATAGCCAAATAGAGAATTCTTTCTGCTCACCTTTTAAATCTATTTAGGACTTCAGTGAACTGGATGAGATCTATCCACACTGGGGAGGTCAATCTCCTTTACTTAGTCTACCAATTTAAATGTTAATCTCATTCAGAAACATTCTCACAGACATGCAGAAATAATGTTTCATCAAGTAACTGGTCACCTCATAGCCTATTCAAGTTGACATATAAAGTTTACCATCACAGAAAACAAGAGGGTTTATAAACTGGAATGGTGTGACTGAAGGGTCTGGGTAAACTTTTTTTTTTTTTTTTAAGATTTTATTTATTTATTTGACAGAGAGAGAGACAGCCAGTGAGAGAGGGAACACAAGCAGGGGAAGTGGGAGAGGAAGAAGCAGGCTCCCAGGGGAGGAGCCTGACGTGGGGCTGGATCCCAGAATGCTGGGATCACGCCCTGAGCCGAAGGCAGACACTTAAGGACTGCGCCACCCAGGCGCCCCTGGGTAAACTCCTTTAAAGAGTAACATTAACTAAGACCTGAACAATGGGTTAGCTAAACAGCAGAGTGGCTGGGAGTATTGAGGGTAAAAAGAAGAAAATTTTAGATGAGGGAGCTACGTGTATTAGAATCCAGAAAAAGATGAGGACATAAGAAAGACCAGAAGAAGCATTTTATTTCTACCCAGAGGTTTGCTGGCCTTTTCTGAAGAGCAGCATTAAGCAATGTAGGAGCCCCAAGAAGGCTTTGGATCTGTCTATTGTCTCATTAGGGTTGAACCAGCTGTAGCAGCTACAGATCACTGGTACAATTCAATTCTCCAGAAACAAGCACTCCTCTTAAGCAATAGGCCCCTGCATTACTTCTGTCCCTCCAGCAGCCTTATCTAAATAACTTCTAAGAGAAAAGATAATCAGTTTCAGGAAAAATTTCCAATCTTCATAACAAAGGCCATAGTTTATGTCCTTGGCCCCAGAGAGCCCCTCCTCCTTGGGGGGAGGCACTCCACCAGGAGGACATCATGTGTACATCATCCTTGGCATTAGGAAGAGGTGGGTTAGGACTGTGACCAGCCACAGGTAAGTTCATCTGAAGATTATAACTTGGTTCTTTTAGCCTCAGGTCATCTGTTGGAGAAACTATGAACAAAAAAGAATTTCATTTGTGCCAATTGCAGGGAAATTTTTCACTGAAGGAAACAGTAAAAAATCATCAGCAGCCTTGAAAAATTTTATTTTTGTCAGGAATATCATTAAAATATACTTGCACAAAAATAATTCTTACAGTGGAAAGTAAAGCAATCCCATTGTCTTGGGACCACCCTGTATAGCACCAGTAGAATACCCTCTTTCTGCCATATATTTTAGTATCACATGAAAAAAATCACAATGCAAGTACTGTGATTCTAGCTTTACATTTATAATCTTTGTATATGGCATGCACCTTCTGATTATCAGTCTGTCTCCATTGTGATCCATGTTAAACCACAAAAAGTGAGTTTTCAGCATTTTAAATATGATGAAGATCATAGTTTCCTGTTCTGAGGTAGTTTTAGCTACATTCTTTGGGCCCCGGCATATAATGTAGATGCCTAACATTATGTCAGATCCATTTTCAAGGGTGAAAAAAAGCCCTAATATCTTCATAACTTATGAATAGTTTGGGCCTGCCTGCCAAAAATCCAGCTGTGTTACTATAGAAACCTCATTGCCCTAGATGTGATGTCATCACCCCACAAAAGCTAAAATTCAACTATTCTATTATAAATTGTTAATACAAATATATGTTGAATCATCTAATTATTGGTTACAGATAATACTTCCCCATTGCTTTACTCTAAGGAGTTAAAAAATATCCACTAAATATGATTGGTCAATAATGAAATAGTGTGGGGATGGGGGTGGGGGTTGGCTGAAATGGTGAAATTTACTGTTTTTTAAAATACAATGTAGCAAATGACTGCTGAAAATATATTCTAGTGACAAAATTATCTCAATGATGTTTAAAACAGCTAAGTACAACTTTCTAAATAAGTCCTATGCTTCTCTGCCTGATGACAGAAGAGGCTTGTAGCCATTATGTTCAAAGAGCAAAACTCAGAGGGTGCCATCATAAGGGAACTTTATTTTTCTCTACAACTCTCCCTTTAATCTTGCACTAAAGGGTGCTAATTTGTCTTCTGCCCTTAAATGACATTCAGGGTAAGTTTCATAACTTAGAAAATAAAAAGTCCCACATTCACTTCTCATTACAAAAGAGTCTCTGTTCAGTAATTATTATGTCCAGTCTAGGGTAATAATAAACAACTTTGAATTTTATTAAGCTAAAACCTTTTGCCTTCGCTTTCAAAGGGCCTAATAGAGGTAGGAATCTACAGTCTGACTGGATAAGGGCTTAGATAGCTTTTTCCTCTGCCATCGTTATCTCCTCCACTAACAACTGCTGCTTGGTACAGGAGGCAGAGAGCAAGAAAAGATAAGAGAACGTAGTGAGAACAGGTCTTATTTGACCACAACTGGAGAACTAGTATCAATCCTCTGGAGGAATACCAGGGATCAAAGCTGATATTTATTCCTGGAGCACTTTCATGGGTTCCGTCACAGGAAATACATCTTCTCCAACTGGATGCTTGTTCCCTCCATCACCCTGGGCATCTGGGGAAAGTGCTTCCAATCTTTCTCTGCTAGGATCTCTTTAGTCCTCTAGGTAGTACTTCTTGGAAGACCTAAGGAAAATCTAGCCTTGTTTTCTCTTCTGTGTAACTAGTATCTGGCCCACAGAAATCATGGAGTCGTTGACTCATCATGAGTAGGAGTACAACCTTTTTGTTTCAGCTCCTTCACAGGCTGCTCCAGCCTTTTACCTATTAAATAGCTCAGACATGGTGTCTAACAAGACTCAGGCACATACGTCAAGCTTTCCTGTAGTTTCCTTGAAGCACTTTCACTAGTTTAAGGTAAAGACCAGGAAGGTGGGGAGATACAGTACAGTCATCTCTAGGGGGGGTTCTCCTACTAATGTTCAGTTTTCTCTGGCCAATTCAACTTCAACCATATCAGTCTCCCAATCTTAGAGAAGGGTAAGAATAATAAAATGGGTTTTAATTAACAAACAACTTTTTAAAAAGTCCTGCTATATAGTTCATGCCTCACTTTGGCATCTTGGGGTGTTTGGCATCAATTTTCTTGGGGCTTCAATGAGAAATAAAATAGTTTCCCATTTTAACAGACAGGCATAATAGCCATTAATAGTCTTCTTATTTGAAAAAAACTTAAATGATACCCTAATAGGAACCATACTCTGAGGTTATATATGAATAATCCTTCAGAAATCTTTAAAAGAAAAAAGATTTATCTTAGCTTGATATTATTTTTATTTCTATGTTAATAGACTATTATGAGAACCCTCACTCTGTTATAGGCATGAATCCCTTTTAATATTTTTTCTTCATTCTAGAAATACGTAGAAAAAAATTTCAAGGGATTTCATAGTATTAGGTGTGTGAAAATTCCCTTTCCTTCCTTTAGAGAGGTATCTTAGTTTGGAATACCCTAAAAGTAGACTCTAAGACAAGGATTTGGTTGTTGGTAGTTTATATGGGAGATAATTCAAGATGTGGGGTGAAGGAGCCAGGAGAGTGAGATGGAGAAGGATAAAGGGTCAATTAAAAATACACTATTGATCTAGCTAAAGTGTGGACTATGGGATTCAATATTAGTAGGACTCTCTGAAGAACCACATAGAGTGGCCTCAGTTGTGTTTCATATCCCCATTCCCGTACCATTCACATCCATTACAACTTTTCCAACTGGTGGAGATTTTCTACTAAGAAGACAACTAAACATCACCCCCAAAATGACTCCAGGAGATGGGTACAGTTTTTGGAGTTCTTTGTTACAGGAGTAAAAGTCAACAGTAACGTTAAGTCTAATTAATTAACTCATATATTAACTTTAAATTTAAAATTAAAATCCCCCCCAAAGAATAATAAATTGACTATTAAGTTAAATTCTAGGTAAAAAGAAAGAGCTCCATGAAATCAAATTGTAAAGACTAATCCCCCTGAAAATCTATTTTGGTTTGTTTAAAAGTATGCAGAAATAATTATCGAAGACAACTGTTTTTTTTGTTGTTGTTATTTATCAATTGGGACTGACTGTGTATGTGTGTGTGTGTATATATATATATATATATATATATATATATATATGACTTATCATTTGGATTATTTATCAATTGCCTTTTTAAAAGGCTTTGTCATTGCCTTTTTAAAAGAAATGGCCCTCTTTTTAATATAGCAGGGAAATCTTCAATTTCTAGATAAAAGTGTTTGTGGTAAAAAAAAGTTTTTTAATAAAAAAAACCCTCAGTTTTCTACATACCATGAATGAGAAGCCTTAAGTGGTTCTTTTATTTTGTATCAAGCAGAATTGCTCATTAAATTCTACCAATTTGTGCTATGAATAGTACTCCTTGCACACAGATAGGAAAGAAATCTTGGCAGTGGGATTATTCCAAGCTCTTGTTATGAATTGACCGCTTCTTAAAGATTTTTATTTATTTATTTGAGACAGAGAGAGAGTGAGCAAGAGAGGGGAGTAGCAGAGGAAGGGGGACAAGCCAACTCTGTTCTGAGGGCAGAGCCCCACACAGGGCTGCATTGCACAACCCTGAGATCATGACCTGAGTCGAAATCAAGAGTCCAACGCTCAACCAACTGAGCCACCCAGGGGCCCCTGAATGGACCATTTCTGTTCTTGATTCATAATACTATATCATAGGAAGAATGATAATATTTGAGAAATTATCAAAACCTGCACATAATCTCCTCCATAAGTCAAGCAGAGAAAGACAATTATCATATGGTCTCACTTATTTGTGGAACATAAGGAATAGCAGGGAGGACATTCGGAGAAGGAAGGGAAAAATGAAGGGGGTAGGGAACAGAAGGGGAGATGAACCATGAGAGACTATGAACTCCGGGAATCAAACTGAGGGTTTTAGAGGGGGTGGGGGTGGGGGGATGAGTTAGCCTGGTGATGGGTATGAAGGAGGGCATGTACTGCACGGAGCACTGGGTGTTATATGCAAACAATGAATCATGGAACACTACATCAAAAACTAATAATGTACTGTACGGTGACTAACATAACATAATAATAAAAAACAAAAACCAAAAAAACCCCGCACAATGCAGTGTCCTAAGGAAAAGCAGATAGCAATAGCAAGAACAATAGCAGTTAACACAGTTCCAAAGACTTGTGGAATGGGTGTTCTTTCACTATGTATATCATGGGAAGACTTCTGCTTTCTGACTCCACTGTCATAGTGGGGTCTGAGGATTGTTCCTGAGATAGACTTCTGCTTGTGGGATTATAGAAGGGCTAATTGATCCCTGATAACTGAAGGAACTACCAGTCTAGTTATAATTTCTCCAATCTTCATAGATTATGAGACTGATCAAATATAATACCAGTAATATAATGTAATTTAAAATATGATTTTATTTTACTTTATTTTTAAAGTATGATTTTTAAAAACACACAAAATAGCAAAGGCATCAAGATATTGTTTTTACAGATAGATTTAAAATCTGTTCTGACTTTGAGTTTTATTTTTTCCTTGTCAAAAGCATTGAGGTAGCCACCAATTATAGTTAGGCACATTTGTGTATTTTATCTCCACATCTAATAACAATGTTATTGTATTGTTACAGTATCGTATTGTTAATGTCTAATAACAAAACAATGTTGTCTTCCATTTATTTTTTTTAAGGTTTTATTTATTTAAGAGAGAGAGAGAGACCGTGCCTGCATGCAGTGGGGCCTGGGGAATGATGGTTAGAGTAGAGAGAGAGGGACAAGAGGGACAAGAAGACTCCATGCTGAGCATGGAGCCAGTCACAGGTCACAGGGCTCCATCCCAGAACCTTGAGATCATGACCTTAGCTGAAACCAAGAGTCAGGTGCTTAACCGACTGAGCCTCCAGGTGCCCCTATTGTCTGTCATTTATTAAATACTCATAATGTTCCAGGCACTATACTAAGTGCCTTAGTATGTTATTAACTTAATTCCTCAGTAATCCTCTAAGCAGATATTATTAACTTCATTTTATGGATGAGAAAATGAAGACTTAGAGAGGTTAATTAATTTGTTCAAGGTCACAACGTTAGTAAGTGAAGGAACTTGGATGTGATTCCAAGGCTTTCTGAATCCAAAGCCCAGGATCATTGTCAAGTCACAAATTAATGACCTTATTAGAAGCTTAGTAAAATACATTTGCCATACTTATGAAAAAATAGCAGTGGTAGGATTTAGCAAGATTCTATCTTCTATGAAGACAGCGGTGTTCAGGTGTTATTGTCTGATTAACGTTATATTTTGCTTCACTTGGGACAATACTTTTTATCTTTTTAATTAGACTTTATTGCCTAGAGAAGTTTTAAGTTCACAGAAAAATCGAGCTGAAAATACAGTGTTTCTGTATCTCTTCTGTCCAATTCACCCTCAAGCACAGCCTCCCTCAGTATTGACATCCTACACTAGAGTGGTATATTTGTTAGGATTGATGAAGTTATATCGATACATAATTATCACCTAAAGTCCATAGTTTACATTAGGGTTGTATATTATATGGGTTTTGACAAATGCATTATGACATGTATCCACTATTATAGTATCCTATAGAATAGTTTCACAACAATATTTTTTAATGACTCATTGTATTAGTCTGTCTTCAATTTTTAATTCAATAAATAGGAACTAACAAACATTAGAAGAGACCTCAGAGATCCCACCAAGTGAATATGACCCGATCCATGCAAATTTAATATGCTGCCAACCTATTGATATTTCAGTGGGGTCAGTCTCAGTAAGAAGAAAGCACAAACAGACATCCATTGCATCCAAATTGAAATTGTGCAAGGAAGTTGTGGGCTGTCATTTATTTTGAGGGTACTGGGTATTCTATTTGGCAAAACAATTTATTCAGTTTTAGAGGGCATTCATATGTGCCAGTCACACTATAGAGAGCTGCATCTCTTAATAAGAGATTTTTTTTCCTTTTGTGTTGAGACCAAGAATTGAAAAACTTATCCTAAAAGTTCTCTCTGACATTTATCTCTAGTGTGGTAAATTGTACAAAACTCTAGGGCATCATACGCATCTGCAAAGCACTTATCAACTGTTAACTAAAACCCAAAGCCAATGTTTGGTTCTTCTTGCAACACTTTTCTTAGCCCACACTTTTCCTGAAGTGGATTGATGTTTGATCAGGAACCTATGTTTGATTCTTAAACTTGAACAGTAGAATGACAGTTGTATCCCTGAAGGATACAGCTCTTTTTCAACTGACAACATAGAGAAATTGCATTATACGTACATATAAGAGAGCTCGACCGTGTTTGCTGCAGTCCGCACCTTGTCAAAGGCTCTCTTGAGATGTCTGATATTTGACAAACAGTCTACCAGGCATAGGAACTATTTTTTTTAAAAGATTTTTTATTTATTTATTTGACAGAGATAGAGACAGCCAGCGAGAGAGGGAACACAAGCAGGGGAAGTGGGAGAGGAAGAAGCAGGCTCATAGCAGAGGATCACGCCCTGAGCCGAAGGCAGACGCTTAACCGCTGTGCCACCCAGGCGCCCCCAGGCATAGGAACTATTTATTCCTGTTGTTTCTCCAATTTGTCTTTTTATTCATTTATATACAGCATCTAAAGTTTACTGTCTTTGTGCCAATCCCATACTCCTGTCCTTGCTCCATATGATCTATTTATGCCACACTTCAGCTCTAGTAAATATATTTGTTTATAATTGCTATCTGTCGGTCTAGAAAACTTTCTCACTATTTAGAAGTTGGGAAAAGAGATTTAAGTATAAGGGTGAGTGTGTAGAGAGCACATAAACATCTTGTCATTGTAAGCTTATTTATGTTAGTCCCTGAAGGAGAGAGAAACTTTACTAGTAGGAGAAAGTCAATTCTAAAATTTTAATTATTTTTAGTTGTAGAGAAGTTGTGTTCCTGTGATACTGACGAATTATGGTAGAGTTACAGTTTCAAGGATATGAGGATTATTTTAGATTTATAAAATTTATCATTATGCTAATTTATGTAGACCAGTCTTTGACAGTCTTACAGCCTACCTGAGTTTTTAAAATTACAGTTGAACTCAGTGTAGCTCCTTATATTTATAGGAGGTATTTATAATAGACAGTTTGCATATATGTGAGTCTTAAGGGCAGAGAGGGCTTCGCCTTCTACTACAGGAGTCTCAGGCACCTATCCATTCCTGTTCTCTGCCTCCAACAGTTGAGGGCCAGGTAGTGATTAATGAGGATGGTGGCAGAGAATCTGAAATGGACTGTTCTGGTGAATGACTGCTGTATGGCTTCCCTTGACTCCAGACCATTTTCAAGCTTGTTTCTAAAGTCTTTTGTTAATATACAAGCCACCAAAAAAATCTAAATAAAATACTTTTCTGCTTAGCAAAACCAAAAACTCTGGCTGATTCAGCATTTAACAATTCTGTGTAAACTTTGAGATATTAAAGCTGCATGTAATTCTAAATCCAGGTTCCAGATCACATAAAAGCTTCCTGGAGAAACATTACAGTCTTGAATTAAACTCTTATAATCTGAATGGTGTGGCACAGGTTAACTTCTCTGTGCACCAGCATGCTTGTCTATAAATTAGAAGTATGGCTGGTGGTGATTTTCATACTAGATCGGTGACTTTTGTGCCTCTAGGCATGCTAGGGATTCACAGGAGCCCCCTCATGGCTACTGAAGGGGAGCAGAGAGAGAGGGCATGATTAGGAAGTGATTTAGAACTTAATTTGCTCCCTACCTTTTACAAAGAGTAACAAAAGTCATATTCGGTTTTACCCACTAGCTTGTCTTCAAGATTGCTTTTGAATAAAGGATTCATCAATATTTGAAAAAAAAATGTAAAAAAAAAATGTCTAAAATGTCTTCTAACTACTTTACTCTATGAGTTTGTGTTTTGTCCTGGAAATCTGTTCTACATAGTATTCTCCAAAAATAATGGGAGGAAGCAGGATGTTATAGGGATAATGCCTACAAAAAATAGCACACTATCATTTATTGAGTGCTTACAGTATGCAAACACTAGTTTTATAAGTACTTAGATGAATAAGTTCATTTAATACTCACAACAACCCTGTAAGTTTGATGGTGTACCTAAGATCATATAAGTATAGGAGGTAGGATCTCAACCCACCCAGCTTACTCCAGAGCCCATACTCTTAATTATAATTTAATATCCTTTTAGCTTAGTAAAAATACTTTAGAAGCTGAAGGCAACATATCAGTTGCTCTCAGGAATAAACAAATGGACAAGAATCTTTGGAAAGTTACGAGAATACTTATAGTGAAGCTTTATGGTGTATATTTATCAGATTTAACCTGAATGGGATGAACATACTGAAAAATAATTGAGACATTGTTTTTGGCAGTTTTTATACATTGTTTCCTGCTAAGTGCTGACATGTGAACAACAACAACAACAACATAAAAATTGATAAAGGGGCATCATTTTAAGTATCTTTAGAACAGCAATGCCACATCAATTCCTCTGGCTAGAACTTCTAGTACTATGTTAGGTATGTTGAGTAAGAGTGGTGAATGTGGACAACCTTTCCTTATTCCTAATCTTAGGGGAACAGATAGATAGTTTCAACAAAGAAATGAAAACTTAAGAAAAAATCAAATGGAAATGGTAGATATAAAAAACAAGATGACAGAGATTCAGTTTTCATTGCTGAATATGATATTTTTGTGGTCATGGCATATACCTCTCTTCTTAGAAGTTTTTTAAGAGTACTTCCTATGCATAGATGTTGAATTTTGTAAAAGGCTTTTTCTGCATTTATGAAAATGATCATATTTTTTTCTTTTGTCTGTTGATACGGTGAATTGCATTGATCAATATTTGAGTGTTGAAGACATACGAATGGCTAACAGACACATGAAAAAATGTTCAACATCATTAGCCATCAGGGAAATTCAAATCAAAACCACATTGAGATACCACCTTACGCCAGTTAGAATGGCAAAAATTAACAAGGCAAGAAACAACAAATGTTGGAGAGGATGTGGAGAAAGGGGAACCCTCTTACACTGTTGGCAGGAATGCAAGTTGGTACAGCCACTATGGAAAACAGTGTGGAGGTCCCTCAAAAAGCTAAAAATAGAGCTAGCCTATGACCCAGCAATTGCACTGGGTATTTACCCCAAAGATACAGATATGGTGAAAAGAAGGGCCATATGCACCCCCAGTGTTCATAGCAGCATTGTCCACAATAGTCAAACTGTGGAAAGAGCTGAGATGCCCTTCAACAGACGAATGGATAAAGATGTGGTCCATATATACAATGGAATATTACTCAGCCATCAGAAAGAATGATTACCCAACATTTGCATCAACATGGATGGGACTGGAGGAGATTATGCTAAGTGAAATAAGTCAAGCAGAGAAAGACAATTATCATGTGGTTTCACTCATTTGTGGAACATAAGGAATAGCAGGGAGATTGTTAGGAGAAGGAAGGGAAAAATGGGGGGGGGGTAAACAGAAGGGGAAATGAACCACGAAAAACTATGGACTCCAGGAAACAAACTGAGGGTTTTAGAGGGAAGGGGGATGGGGGAATGGGTTAGCCCAGTGAAGGGTATTAAGGAGGGCATGTATTGCATGGAGCGCTGGGTGTTATACACAAACAATGAATCATGGAATACTACATCAAAAGCTAATGATGTACTGTATGGTGACTAACATATCATAATAAAATAAAAAAAATAAAAATATTTGAGTGTTGAATCAGCCTTACATTTCCATATGGTACCCTACTTTGGCCATAAAATATTTTATTTTTAATGAATTCTTGGTTTGCATTTTCTGGTGTTTTATTGAGGCTTTCATATGTATGGTCATGAGAGAAATTGGTTTATAATTTTATTTTCTTATAATGCCTTTGAGTGCTTTTGCTGTCAGGGTACTCCTGACCTCATAAAGTGAATTAGAAAGTGTCCCCTTCTCTTCTATATTCTGGGAGAATTTGTATAGAATTGGTATTATTTCTTACTTAAACTTTTGGTGAAATTTATGGGTAAAGCCATCTGGTCCTGGAGTTTTCTTTATTGGATTTATTAACTACAAATTAATTACTTTAATAGAGATTAGACAATTTATGTTATCCATTGAATGAAGTTGAGCAATTTGTGTCTGTATTAGTTTGCTAGGACTGCTGTAACAACATACCACATGCTAGGTGGCTTAAACAGTGAAATTTATTTTCTCACGATTCTGGAGGCTAGAAGTCTAGGGCAAGGATTGGTGGGTGTGTCTCTGCTCAGGCTTCTCTCCTTGCCTTGTAGACGGCCATCTTCTCCTTCTGTTCTCACATGGTTGTCCTTTGATTTTGTTGCTTGTGTTCTAATCTCTTCTTTTTATAGGGACACCAGCTATATGGGATTAGGGCCCACCCATATAACCTTGGTTTATCTTAATTACTTTTTTAAAGGCCCTGTATCTAAATACAATCACATTCTGAGGTACTGGGGATTAGGACTTCTATATATGAATTTTGAAGGAGACACAGTTGAGCTGATAACAGTGTTATTCAGGGAATCTGTTCAGAGAAGTAGTTCAATTTATGGGTATAGATGTATTCATAGCATCTGCTTATTTTAATATCTGTGGAGTCTGTAGTTATGTTTCCTCTTTTGTTCTGGATGGTGAAATTTTGTCTTCTTTCAGTGTGGTCATGTGATTATCAATTCAGAGAAACAGCTAATAGTTTCTCTATTGTTTTCCTATCCTCAATTTCACTGGCTTTTATTTTATCTAAAATATTTTCTTTTTTCTCATTGCCTGGGTTCAGTTTACTCTTGTCATATTATTTTAAGCTGCAATATTAGATCATTGCTTTCAGATCTTCTTTACTGATATGAGGGTTTAATACTGTAAATATACTTCTAAGCACTGCTTCAGCTGCATCCAGTGATGTGTTGGATGGTTTTACACTGGCATATAAGAACTGATTGTAGCATCTCTTCCCAGCTCCGTTGGGAAGTGCTGTCAACCATGATAGAAATATTTACATCATGGAAATTTGCAAATACTACAAATAAGATTTTCTTTTTCAGAAAGCTGGGTGTCCAGCACTTACTATTACACCATTCTCTGGGTCTTATGAATTTAATATGTTATCTTTTCTTTTTCATTTAAACCAAAATATATTTCCATTGCTCTTTTGATTTCCTTTTGGACTCATGAGTTATTTAAAGGGTGTTGTTTAACCTACAAAATATTTTAGGAATTTTCTGTTATTGATTTCTAGTTTATTTTAATTATAATACAGGAACATACTTTATATAATTGCAGTCATTTTAAATTGGATAGGATTTGTTTATGGCCTAGAATATAGTTTATTATGGTCCAGAATGTTCTTTGGGCACTTGAAATAATTGTATATCCAGGTATAGTTGGGTGGCAAAAATGTCAACTAGATCAAGTTGGTTCCTTGTGTAGTTCTAGTCTTCTGTATTTTTCTTACTTTTCATTTTATTCTATCATTTATTAAGAAAGGAGTACTGAAGTTTTCAACTCTAATTGTAAATATGTTTGTTTCTTCTTTCATTTTTAAAGTTTTTTGCTTCATGTATTTGAGATTCTTTTATTAGGTGCACACACATATAGGATTGTTACATCTTTTTGGATTAGTTCTTTCATCTTTATGTAACATTGCTCTTTATCTGATTTGTCTGATAATTTATATAGCTAATTTAGCATTGCTTTTATTAGTATTTTCATTTTTTTAAAGTTTTTATTTTAATTCTAATTAACATGTACTGTTATATTAGTTTCAGGTATATGATATAATGATTCAACCATTCCGTACATCACCCATTGTTCAACACAGCAAATGCCATCCTTAATCCCCATGGCCTATTTCACCCCTCCCCCCTCCCCCACCTCTCCTCTGGTAACCATAAGTTTGTTCTCTAAGGCTAAGAGTCTTGTTTCTTGGTTTGTCTCACTCTCTGTCTTTTTTTCCCCTTTGCTTATTTGTTTTGTTTCTTAAATTCCACATATGAGTGAAATCATAAGGTATTTGTCTTTTTCTGACTGACTTAGTTCACTTTAGCATTATACTTTCTGCTCCATCCATGTCATTGCAAATGGCAAGATTTCATTCTTTCTTATGGCTAATTAATATTCCATTATGTATATATATAGCACATCTTCTTTATCCATTCATCAATCAGTGGACACTTAGGCTGCTTCTGTGTCTTGGCTATTGTAAATAGTGCTGCTATAAACATAGGGTTGCATGTATCCCTTTGGATTAGTGTTTTTGTATTCTTTGGATAAATACCCAAGAGTGAGATTGCTGGATTGTAGGGTATATGTTTCTCCATTCTCCCACTCTCAATCTACATGTGTCTTTAGGTCTAAAATGGGTCTCTTGGAAGGAGCATATAGATGGGTCTTGTTCTTTTTTTATCCATTCTGTCACCCTATGTCTTTTAATTGGATCATTTAGTCCATTTACATTCAAAGGAATTATTGATAGATCTGATTTATTGTCATTTTATTAGCTGTTGTGTGGTTGTTTCTGAAGATTTTTTCTGATCCTTTCTTGTCTTTCTCTCCTTCATGGTTTGCTGACTTTCTTTAGTGATATATTTGAATTTTTTCTATTTATTCCTTGCATCTTTATTAGTGGTTTTTTTATTTGTGGTTACTATTAGGTTTGTATATAACATCTTCTGCATATAGCAGCCCATATTAAATTGGTAGTAATTTAAGTTTGAGCCCATTCTTTACTCCTCTCCAACTCCATGTTTTAGGTCGATAGTGTCATATTTTACATCCTTTTATTTTATGAGTTCCATGACTGGTCCTTTTTAGAGAAATATTTACTTTTACTGTTTTTGTGTTTCCTTCCTTCGTACTGTCACTTTTGGTCTTTCCCTTCTACTCCAAGTGTCCCCTCTATTATTCCTTGGCAAGGCCGGTTTTGTGGTCATTGATTCTTTTAGTTTTTGTTTTTCCAGGAAACTCTTTATCTCTTCATCTATTCTGAATGAGAGCCTTGCTGGATAGAGTATTCTGGGCTGCAGATTTTTCTCATTCAGCACTTCGAATATATCATGCCATTTTCTTGCGGCTTGGAAAGTTTCTGCTGAAAAATTTGCTGATAGCTTTATGAGGTTTACCTTGTATGTGACTGTCTTCTTTTGTCTTGCTGTCTTTAAAATTCTTTATCACTATATTTTGCCATTTGTAATTATATATATCTTGGTGTATATCTGCTTTTGTTGATTTTGTTGGGGGTTCTCTGTGCCTCTTGGATCTTGATATCTGTTTCTTTCCCCAGATTAGGGAAGTTTTCAGCTATTATCTCTTAAAATAAATTATCTGCCCTGTTTTCTCTCTCTTCTTTTTCTGGCACTCCTATAATGTGAAAGTTATTACATTTGGTGAAGTCACTAAGTTCCCAAGTCTATTCTCGAGTATTTTCATGTCTTTTTTTATTTCACTATTTTATAACAGCTTTACTGAGGTATAATTTGTATGCTATAAAATTAACTGTTAAAATATAGGATTCTTTTGATTTTAGGACATTAACAGAGTTGTGCAGCTATCACCACTCTCTTAATTTTGAAATATTTTTTATCAATTCAGAAAGAAAACACTACCTATTAATAGTACCTCCCCATTATGTCTGACTTCTTTCATTTAGTATAACATTTTCAAGGTTCCTCAATGTTGTAGTTTCTGTTAGTACATCATTCCTTTTCATGGCTGAATAATATTCCAAGCATGGCTATACCACATTTTGTTTATTCATTCATTGATGAATACTTTAGTTGATTCTACTTTTTATTATTTTACTTTTAATCTATTTATGTTTTTATGCTTTAAGTCAGTTTTTATAGATATCATACAGTTGGATCTTGCTTCTATATTGATTCTAGCATTCTTTTTTCTTTTAATTGGTTTGTTTAAACCATTGTTATTAATTGATATGATTGTATTACATTTGCCATCTTCTTAGATGGTTCCTACTTATTGTTATAGTTGCTCTTTTTTTTTTTTCTATTTCTCTTTGCTTTTTTGGGGTTGACCTTTTAAATGTCACATTTATCTCCACAATTGTCTTATTATTTATACCTCTTTGAAGTATTTTTTTGTGTGTGTGTGTGTGGTTGTTCTCAGGTTTATAGTATTCATCCTATTTCATAAGAACAAATAACTTTGTCATTTCATATGTAGTCTAAAGACATAATGACAGTATACTCTCAATTCATCTTCCCATACTTTCTGTCATTTTTGTTACATTTTATTTCAATTAATTTCAATTATTTTTGCTTTAGACAATCAGTTATATTTTAGGAAATTAAAATAATAAAAAATGAATTTTATGTTCATCTTCATTACTAGTTCTCTTCATTTTATTTTTATGGATCCAACTTACGTTCTGTTATCACATTCCTCTGACTAATGAACTTTTTTTTGACATCCTGCTGGAGGTGTACTGGTGATAGATTTTTTTCTTTTTTCTTTTTTTTTCCCAGAGAAAAGTCTTTATTTTCCTTCTATTTTTGAAAGATATTTTCACAGTGTATAAAATTCTGGGTTGATTAATTTTTCTTGTCTTTTGACACTTAAATGTTGTCATTCCTTTATCTTCTGGTTTATAAAATTTATAATGAGAAATTTTCTTAATTCTTATATTTGTTCCTTTGTATATAATCTGTCTCTTTCTGTTTGTCACTGGTTTTCAAAAGTTTGAACATGAGATGTCTAGGGATTTGTATATGTGTTTTGTGTTTATTCCAGTTGTAATTCTATGATATTCTTGGATTTGTGGTTTGGCACCTATCACTAATTTTGGAAAATTCTCTGGCATAATATCTTCAAATTTCATATATTTCTTTCTTTTCTTCTTCTGGTATTCTGATTATGTGTATGTTAGGTCATTTGATATTTTTTCACAGAAAAATTATTTTTTCTACTAGTTTGATTAATTTTTCTCCTCTATCTTCAATTTAACTATCAATTTCATTTCAATTTTTCAGTCTACCAATAAGTTCATCAAAGTCATTTTTTACCTCTCTTATTCTGTTTTATTTTTTTCTAGGATTTCCATTTATTTATTTATTTATTTATTTATTTATTTATTTTAGTTTCATTTGTTTGTTGAAATGATCTACCTGATCATGTATATTACCCACTTTTTCCACTGGAGCCCTTTACTTATTAATCATAATTATATTAATTTTCCTATTTGATAGTTTCTACCTCTGGTTCATATCTATGTCTGCTTTTTTTTTATTGCTTCCTATATGCCTCATAAATTGTTTTTTGTTGAAAGATGGAAATTTTGCATTGGAAGTAGAAACTGAAGTAAACAGTATTCTTTCCTGGAAATGGGTATGCATTTTGTTTTGTTTTGTTTTTGCCCTGCCTTTATTTTAAGTGGTCAGTCTTATTAGGAATTGAACTGAGTATAAGCTTCAAGTTCTTCTAATGAAGGATTCTCTAATGGAAACAGAATATAAAACACATATATAATTTAAAAATTTTCAGCAGTCTTATTTTAAAGATTTTATTATTTATTTATTTGAGAGAGAGAGAGAGAGCATGAGTGAGGGTGGAGGAGCAGAGGGTGGAGAAGCAGGCTCCCAAACAGGGAGCCTGATGTAGGGCTCAGCTAGCTCCCAGGACTCTGGGATCATGACCTGAGCTGAAGGCAGACACTTAACCGACTGAACCACTGAGGTGCCCCTCAGCAGCCTCATTTTAAAAAGTAAAAATAAAGGTGAATTTAATTTAAAAATATATTTAATTTAACCCAGTATATCCAAAATAATACCAACATGTAGTTCTAGTTACATTTGAGTGCCTAATAGCTGCATGTAGTTTGTGACAATAATATTAGATAACAAAACTTGAGTATTTCCTGTGTGTAGGATGGAAGTTGGTTTGTCCAAGAGTTTTTCGCAGTGTCTTTTCTAGCGTTACCTTTAGATTTTCTGTTAATGCCTATTCCTTAAAGAAATTTTCTCTCCATGTTCTTGACCTCCCACTACTAGTAGTAGTACACTGCTGTTACTTTATTAATTCAGTGCCTGGTAGGACACACTGGGGGGACAGTCTCTGTTGTTCTGGTTCAGCATTCTTCTTAGGCAGTACTTTGTCCCTGCATCTCAGGGTTGGGGTTTGCTCAATAATCCTTCTCTCTAATGATCTGGACTCAATGTACGTTTCTGCCCTTCCCCCAGGGTTAGAGAATATTATTTGTTTTCTTATTTGTTTTCTTATTGCCACATAGTTTTGTTACCTGTGCCTTAAGTGTGTTGGTGTTTTCTTCATCCCTCCACAGACTTATAGTTTTGTTCCATAGAAAAGATAAGGGAGAAGGATACAGGTAGGGCTTTGTACCTTTCCTTCAGGGCTGCTGTTCCACTGCCCCTGGCCCTGTACTACAACAGTGACTTTCTCAAGACTCTGGTCCTACCCCCAATTATGGTAGCATCCAGTGACGTTTGTGAAGAGTCTGACAGTCAACACAGTTTACTGGTGTTTTTGCTTCCTGAGAGCCATATGTCACACTAGCTCACATTCTACCTTCAGCAAGCTGGTAACTTTTAGTAGAATTACCCTCACTAACTTGTATAACTTTGGATATCCAGCATCTGCCTCAGGTAATCAAGAGCTAGTGTTCTTTTTCTCCTTGGAAACATTTGTTTTTCCTTAGATTTAACGTTATTTGCTTGCTTTATGCCTCTGTTATCTTATAGATTCAAGAAACATTTTAATTTTGCAGATTTTTCTATTTTCTTAATGTAAGGGGGGAAATGACACTGTTTTCAGCTTTCTGCATCCCAAGCAGAAGCTGGATTTCCTGATGCTTACTTTCGAGAAATATAACCCTAATCCTTTGGAATCACCAATGTACCTCACTGGAAGTTACTGATATTCAGAGAGTAAAGTCTAATAACTCTTATAAAACTCTTTAAGTCATACTTTATTATGCTTCAGTTTATATTGAGAAACAATATATTTTGGTTTGTTTTCCAAATGTAAAGTATAACAACTTAAATATTCTTTTTAGTACCACATCCCCCCACCCCTTCAGAGAGGCTGATATCTCAAATAAAGGGAGGACTGCTCCTCTTTCCACTTCCTGGCACATAGGAATCAATGACACAGATATTTCTTTCTGAGTAGAATAATGGGGTTGATTGGTGTCATGGTGAGCAAGCAAATGAGACTGGGCAGTGGCAATCTCTATATCCTCTCAGGCATGTGAAGCCACACTCTATAATAGGGTGATATACAATTGGATGTCCAGGGTTGATGCATTTACATTGTTTTACAAGGGAAAAAGCTCAGACCACATATTAAAGATTTATGTAGCCAGTTACACTGGACACTAAACATATATTAAAAAAACATTTGGAATACATTGTTTCTAATCTGACACTTTTACCTCCAGGTACGGATTGTTGCAATGACCTCAGCTTACAAATCACAGCTCCTAAATGAGCCTGTGGTTTTACTGACACCCACCATTTTTTGTGTGTTTCATGTTTTTTGTTTTTTTGTTTTTTTGTTTTTTGTTTTTTGCTGAAGCTTGCTGTGACAAGTTAGAGCCCATCTGTCTGCTTGGTAACAAGCAAAATGACAAACATAACATAAGAAACATTGTTCAGATATCCAAGATTGTTTTCTACTATTTGGTTTTACTAATATGCTAACATTTAGAACTGATAAATAAATGAAATATGGGGAGAACCTTGAAATTGGAATCATCTTTATGAGAACTGCATGATGGCAACAATATTTTTAAATTGTCATTTGTTCATATTCACATTTGTTATGCATCTCATATTTAAGTCACTACCTCTCCAAAAGGTTCCAATGCTGTGAAATAAATTAGCTGTCATATTTTATACCAGTAGGGAAGCAAAGGAACTGCCTCTCTCTTTAGAGCTGGATTTTTACAGGAAGATATGGACATGTGGTATGGCTAGTATTTTGTTTCCTGATCTAAAATTTTTTTTAATGATGAAAAAACCCACCCTTCACTATATATATTTTTTCTAATATAATTACTGAGATATTATGGTAGAAAAATTAGATGTTGGTTTGTGTGCCTTTATATCTTTAATTATCACTATTAGGAGGTGGAACGTTTTTTCTCTGCGACTGTCCTTTGCTTTTTTTGTAGTGTTACAGCTGTGCTTGGGAGATGTTCTGTATTTTTTGTTTAAGGTAAATTTAATTGAAAGATTTAGGAATTTGATAAAATAACTTAATCAGAGGAAATATGCATTTGACACATTTTGTGTTCCTTCCCCAGCATACATCCTTGTCTCCCCCAACTTCTCACAAAATACCTTGTATGTATGTAGAGGGTTAAGCGTAAAAAATGTGCTCAATTGAATTCATGAAACCAGGTCAGCTGACTGTGGGATACTCTCCTAATGATGGCATTTGACTATGAGATTCTCCCTCAACCTTCTTACGTTTCTAAAAACTGCCTAACTTTGACTCTAAAGCATGCATGAGCTAAAATATTGTGCAGTTCTTACACAAAAGACTTATAAATACCCACCATTATTGCTATTATTAATATTCTTTTGTTTTAAAGAGAAAAGTACCAGCTCCTCTCATTTCAGAGCAAATAACACAACTGTAAAAGCTGTTGCCAAGCAACCTACATTCACAGCTCAGATGGGCTGAATTGTTTATATTCATATGTGGATAAAATTGACCCACTCCTTCTTTGAAAAATATGTATACGAAGTCTTTGAGATATTTCTACTAAGATTTTAGGGTGTGGGTCATGGCATTATTGTTCTGTAGGAGGTTCCAAATCTAACACATCAGATGTATATATCTCTTTCATTACTTTTGCCAATTTACAGTATACATATCTGGTTTGGGGAGTGTTTCCCCATTAGATTGTGAGTTTTTGGAGGACAAGGATTGTTCTCCTCACACATAAAAGGATCCTATACATAGCTAGCATTCCATAAGCGTGTGATAAGAGATGTGTTAAAAATGATCTTATACAATGTCTGCGCTATAGACACTTTCTGCAAAAAGATTTTTTGCTAGAACTTAGGAAGAAGAAACTCTTAGATTAAAGAATCCAACAATATTAAATTGTGATAAGCCAATACTAAAGCAATA
This sequence comes from Ursus maritimus, assembly GCF_017311325.1. NCBI lineage: Eukaryota > Metazoa > Chordata > Mammalia > Carnivora > Ursidae > Ursus > Ursus maritimus. The sequence goes on from NW_024423675.1 coordinate 51,345,978, forward strand.
AGTTAAAAAAATACTGGAATTTACAACATTTTAGAATTAGAAGAATCTTTATGGGACACTTATTCCAGTGGTCTCAAACTTAGTTCTTATTTGAAGCACACAGGAGCTTATACACTTAACTGGTCTAGGATGAAGTTTTGAATTGGAGTATATTTTTTAAAGTTCCCCAGGTGATTCAACTGTAGGATTGAGAACCACTAATACAGTCCAACAGTCTCATTTTGTGGTGGAGAAAATAGCCTGAGAAGAGTGAGAAGTGTGAGGTTGTGAAGAGAACACAAGCTCTGGAATTACCAAACTACCTGCCAATGTGTGATTTTAGCCATCAATTTATCATTGTAAAATGGAGATAATAACATCTGTTTGTGGGACTTTGGGGAGATTGAATGGGATGACACGTATAGTGCAGCTAGAGCCATGCCTGGTGGGAGCCAGGCAAAAATCGACCCTTCCCTTAACAGTTTTATGGGTTGCAAACATAACGTCAGATCCAGAACCTGGATCCACTGATTGCCAGAGCCTTCATTACCATGGAAAGCAGCAAGGATACCTTTAACTCTGATGTTTTTACTGGAAAGGAGCAAGCATTAATGTATCTGTCAAGATCCCTGCAGGAAACACATGAAACATCCAGAAGGGTAAACAAAGAGAATTTAATGAAGAAACTTTTTTCAAAGGTATGGTAAAGTTAAGGAAACCATCAAAGTACCATGAAGCAAGATAGGGCCTGCCAGATCATGAGGTCAGAGTGGTCATTGGAACCTGTTATGACCTGTGGCTGCAAGAAATAGGTCACCAGGAAGAAGCTGCAGCCCAATTAAAGGAAATGAGCTAGTAACCAAACTGCAGCCTGGCAGGAAGAGAACCGGGAATAGATCTCCCTCTCCTCTACTCCTTGATTTTCTGCTGGTGATCACACTGGCTAAGACAGAGAACAAGGAAGCCCAATTGATGCAATTCATAAAGGTCAGTCTCCTAGTGCCCAGAGCAGGGGGAAAAAAAAGGAGACGGCTCTGACAGGGCAGCAGCACTATGCTGGGTACTTTATGTGCATGTCTTTAAAGCTTGTGTTGCTTTGGGGCTAATCCAATTGAACATAAATTGTCTGAAATTACTGATATTCTCTGTAGCACAGATTTCAATGCCAGGAGTTCACATATATCCACACTAACTTTGTCCTGAAATAAAATTCCTCAGGCAGTAAAACCTGAACTTCACAGCTGCATATGCGTCCACTATAGAGGAGGCACAGCTTTCACTCTGGCAAATGGCTGGCTTTGTTGGAGTAGATTCAGCGGGGAAATCAGCATGCAGAGCCTGCTAGCCAGGGACACAGAATAACCAAAATCCACTCCTGTCTCAGCAGCTGCCTGCTTTTCCTGAGCCGTCTGTTCACCTCTTTGTTTTGTAATTTATCCACAAAGAAATGAGAAGAACACCTGCTTCTCATTACAAGATTGAGATGTTTTGAGGGAAAAGAGGATCATTCTTTATGGAAGAAAGATGCTATCTACTTAAATACAAAGTTGAGGTGGGAGCCATTCTATTGGCACTAATTTTAGTCAGCAAAGAGGACACATAGAAGATACCTGACATTTTATTTCTTTTAATAAACCTATTTTTGAGAATCACCTGGAGAATCAGAGGAAAATAAGCAGCCTCTGCCGTTGAAGAGTTCACAGTCTTGTGGGAGGAATCATAAATGAAACCTTTCTTAAAAGGGAGTAATATTAGATTAGATAAAGGTTTTGGTATCCCTATAAAATTTGTTCTTGTATATATTAATCTAGTGGTAGCTAGCTAGCTATATACTTATTTATTTACCTGTCTACTTAAATTTTGCTTATAAGATGATCTATATAAATTATTTCATCACTTCAAATGCATCAAATCCTGACCAGGAGTACCTCTTGGCTCCTCTCCTACCTGACAAGCTTTCCCTTAGATTTCCAGGGTTCTCAAACATTCACATCCATATCTTGGTTCTTTCTGTAACCCCAGCTGATTCCCTACTGACTTGAATCTTGCTCTGAATAATTTATCCTAACTCAGTTTGTCATTTTTTTACGGTAAATTTCTCTGTATTAGCCCTATTCAGCATCCTCATTTTCATCACCACCTGGCAGGGGAGAAATTTTATTCAGTAATTTTATAAAATACCTATTGTGGGGACCTACAGACAGTAAATGTTTTGTTGCTTTTTCCTCTTTGTTTAATGCTGGAGGGTGTGACTTGTTCAGTAACTGGGATATTAAGACCAAGAACCAGGGAAATCTTAGGCTTATGAATAAATTCTTAGCCAGATTTATGACAGTTTAAGGTAAGAAGTATCTCATAATAATATTGAGGGGGGAATAAAGACCTCATAGTTGACATGACTATGAGCCAGAGGTGAAAGGTATAGCATTCCTAGAAATAGCTTGAGCAAAATTTCAGGGTCAGGCATGGGCACAGTATTCTCTGGTATGGGGACAACACCATCCTTTCTGGGATAAAGAGTTCCTGGTGAGGTGGATTATGTCACCTACCACTTATGGTGTGCCCACAGCATATCTGGAACTGTGCCAGCTCACTTACATATACAACTTCCATTTAGACTGAATGTTTGTGTTCCACCCTCCAAATTCTTATGTTAAAACCCTACCTCCTAGGGCACCTGAGTGGCTCAGTTGGTTAAGCGTCTGCCTTTGGCTCGGGTCATGATCTCAGGGTCCTGGGATCAAGCCCCTCATCAGGCTCCCTGCTCAGCAGGGAGTCTGCTTCTCCCTCTCTCTCTGCTCCTCCCTGCCCCACTTGTTCTCTCTCTCTCTCACTTAAATAAATAAATAAATAAATAAATAAATAAATAAATAAAATCTTAAAAAAACACCCCCCCCCAAAACCCTACCTCCCCACAAATATAAGGGCCTTTGGAAAGTAATTAGGTAATGAGGGTAGAGGCTCCATGAATGGGATTAGTGCTCTTATAAAAGAGATACACCAGAGAGCTCCCTCACTCTCTTTCTACTGCGTGAGGATACAATGAAGAAGTGGCCATCTACAACCCAAAAGAAGGCCCTCTCTAGAACCCAACCATACTGGCACCCTGATCTCAGACTTTCATCCTCTAGAACTCTGAGAAATAAATTTCTGTGTCTTGTAAGCCACCCCATCTGTGGTATTCCGTTATGACAGCCTGAGCTAAGACAAGCTCAAATCCTCACAATACAGAAAATTGTGTTACACAGCTAGCAAGCAGTAGAGTCCTGTTAGGTATGAGCTCTGTCTGCCTATGATCTCTCCATGGCAGTATGTTGCCTTATTTTATAATATCAGATTGGTGAAGGAGGATCAGATGTCAGGGTTCCTTGAGAACCAGAAATAAAGATTATGGAAAAGATCTGGTTGACATTAGAAACAATTTTTATGTGTATCATTTATAGAAGAATGTTTTCTAAAGTAATCATACCCTGCCTCCAAAGATTCTCAAGCACTCAAGCATATTTCAGTTTTTTGACTCTGCAAGTATTTTTTTTAATTTAAGTATTCACCCTATAAAGTCAGTTGCATAAAATTTCTGTGCTCTGTCCAAACCCTCCTGAATCTGGTGGTTATTTTTCTCTAATTCATTGCCTGAGAAGTAGTAGGAATAATAAAGAGAATGAGCGATGGCCAGCTTCCACTCAGTCTTCCATTTTGTAGCACTTTGTTATAATGGCTTAATAATGTTGTCCCTTTCCCATCTCCACCCTATCAGAAAGAATTTTATAGCATACTAAATATGCAAGACCTTGAAATGATGCAATCTGAAGTATAGGAATTGCTTAATGCAGAGAAGAGAAATTCTGTGAGGTCACACTAGCATTCTTCGTCTTTGAAGAATATGTATGATATGTTTACCATGTTCAGTCCTGGGAAGGTCACTTGGCCTTTAGATATAGAACCAGAGGTAATTCAGAGGCAATGGCAATAAGCCTTCCAGTAATCTAGATCTTGGTTAATGTAGGAGGCTTTGTTAAAAGGCATATTGAATGCCAGAAATGGATTTACACTAGTGAAATTATTGTCTTAATTAGCGCTATGAGTATTAGTAAATGGGCCTTCACTGGTGAAATAAAATGTATTCAAGATATGGCTTGGCTAAAATATTCTAGAGATACTCTAAATAGGGGATAAGAATCTAGTTATGGCTGGGGCGCCTGGGTGGCGCAGTTGTTAAGCGTCTGCCTTCGGCTCAGGGCATGATCCCGGCGTTCTGGGATCGAGTCCCACATCGGGCTTCTCCGCTGGGAGCCTGGTTCTTCCTCTCCCACTCCCCTGCTTTGTTCCCTCTCTCGCTGGCTGTCTCTCTGTCACATAAATAAATAAAATCTTTAAAAAAAAAAAAAAAGAATCTAGGTATGGCTATGGTCTGTAGCCTCAAGAAAGTTTCCAGGCTCAATTCTAAAATGGTACACTGTCCAGCCATTGGTTTAAGATAATGTCTGTTTTCCTAATGGAAACCATAGAGAAAACAATCCCATCTCTGGAATGTTCCTGTGTCTGCCTTGAGTAATTCTTTCAGGCCTGGTATAATTAGAACACCTAAAATAAGGCAGAAAACTGCAGAATCTTTTGACTTAAATGATGTAATGCATGAACTATATTGTGCCTTCTACCTAATAAACTTTTTTCAATAAATATCTATGTGTTTAGCAGAAGTAGCTAGACTTTAAGTACCTCACATGTTTAAAAAAAATATTTTTAAGATTTTATTTATTTATTTGACAGAGAGATACAGCCAGTGAGAGAGGGAACACAAGCAGGGAGAGTGGGAGAGTAAGAAGCAGACTCCAGTGGAGCAGGGAGCCCGATGCAGGGCTCAATCCCAGGACCCTGGGATCAGGCCCTGAGCCAAAGGCAGACGCTTAATGACTGAGCCACCCAGGCGCCCCAGTACCTCACATCTTTAAAGACCACTGTTACAAGTCAAAAGAATCCAAGAGGTCTTAGATCAGGTGGTGACAGTTAACCTTCCTTATATTTCAATTACTTTATTGGCTATGCACGTTTTTGGGGATTCAGACCAGTACTGATAACTTTTAAATATATATTAATATGTAATATTAATTATAATTATATATTTTTATATAGTGTATATAGAATTAATTATAATATAGAATATTAATATATAATAAATGTATATATTATAAGTGCTAACCAACCAGTTTAGTAGTAGGACTTTTAGATCAAGCTCCTTCCTAGGTTGGCAATAGCTTATATTAACAAATTTTTATTTCCTAACAACCCTTATTAGTTCTGGTTAGTGAGTTCTCATTTGTTTATCCATTTTGGGAAATAGGAGCAGAACCAGAAATATAGCCATTAGCCACGCATTTACTAATTGTTCTTCTGTGCTGTAGTCATACCTTTGGGGAAGTACCACCTATCACTGATAATTCAGAGCAGCTAATAATTGCAAATTTGATGACTGTGCCTATTTTGCCACTTCTATCTCCACCTTGATTTGTTTGTTTTTTCCTAATTGATAGCTGCTGCCTTTATTATGAATTATTAACAGTAAGAGTAAGTTTTGTTGTTTGGTAAAATGATAAATTATTCTTTTGTTCTTAAGGTTAATTGCAGTTCCTTGTGTCTCATTCATGCTTTAACATTCCTAATGGGTATAAGTAAACAAACCATTGAAAACATAAATATAATTGTGTGGGAAGATAGTTTAAAATAAATTGCACAAATTCTTTTGTGTTTAGGTGCAGGAATGGTAATATAAATGTGCAAGAGGTAGGTATAAGGCAGTAAGGAAAAGAGGAACTGTGGCCCCATCAAAAGACATTTTTAATACTTTTCTTTCTGAGCTGTTCAAATAAAACTGACCTCTGGGTGCAGTGGATTGTACCAAGCAAAACATTGGAAACGAAATTGATGCTTTCTAAAATTCAAGGTTTTTATAAATAAATATCTTGAAGAAATTGATATTCTCTAGCTCTAAAAATATTTGTCTTAGTTATTGTTTATTTATACCATTACCAAAAAATGATGTAAAGATAGAAATAGGTGGTTTCTAAAGCCCAGAGAATATGACCAGATTTTATACAGACTGAGACAACTATAGCAAGATCACAGAGTGGTTAAATATTCAAAACCTCCATCTTCCTGTCACAAATGTATAGTGAGCGCATTCATTTCCCCAGAATACCTGCATTTTATAGTCTTGGGATTAATGTTCATATGACAATTAGTCATTATAGTTAGAAGTAAAATATAATTGAAAAACCTATAAGGAACAAAATGTTTTTCTAATAGCTACAAGCCAAATGTATAAATCTTACAAGATAGAACTTTCTTCTTCAACTGTCTGATATTTATGGTCTTGGTGCCTTCAAAAGATGTGACTTGTGAATATTTATCTTAGCGATATAACAAGATGTAATGTCCTTCTCATTGAATTGTGTTTTCAAAGCTCAACTTTTCTTAATCTTCCAAAGTTCCCGCTGTTAGAAATGTTTAGCTTCTGATGTTAACTTTTAATTTTAAACAAGCCTGAATTAGGTTTATAATTTTTAAATTTTACAAATATTAGGGTCCAGAACAATAAGAACAAATGAATAGGACAGTTTCTTTGTGCTTGGAATCTTATTCCATAACATTCCAGGAGAAAATTCTCAGTTATTAGGAAATATACTCTATCATTGGTGTATGGACCAATTTGCCTTAACAGCTCCACGACATATGGTTTGTACCTGCTGCTTAGGTGACTGTGCCAGAGTAGTTTGCTCTCACTGAGAGCAATAGCTTTGTTGACAGATTCTTTGGCTTGGAAAGGTGGTAGAATTCCTAGATCAGGCTTCTATGGAGGGGCTAGGCTCAATAGGGAGCTCACCATCCAGGTGAAAAAGATGACTGCCAGGGGCACCTGGGTGGCTCAGTTGATTAAGCTTCTGAGTTTTGGATTCCGCTCAGATCCTGATTTCATGGCTTGTGAGATTGAGCCCCACGTTGGGCTGTGTGCTCAGCGGAGTCTGCTTGGATATCCTTCCCCTCTGCTCCTCCCCCCACTCACTCATTTGCGCACGCGCGCTCTCTCTCTCTCTCTCAAATAGATTAAGAAATCTTAAAAAAAAAAAAAAGATGACGGAGAGATAGCTTTGGAAGGGGGAGCTGATAATTTGTGGGAGTCGATCTATGGATGTACTCCTCAGCAAAGAGGAGATCAAAGGAGTAATTAAGCTGAGAAACCAAGGGTTAAATATTGTTTATTAATAGCTATACCTAGAATACATTCAACAGAAAGGTCTGTTTACCATGTTCTATCACAGCTTGTGTTTTACATCTCTTATTTCTTGATCAATGCAACATCAAAAAATGCCAGAGTCATAGTTTTTCACTTTGTATACTCAGTACATGAAACATAATAGGTATTTCATATATGTTGTCCTTTGATTAAACTGGACATATTAATAAAGACTCTTTTGGTTACAAGTCACAGAAACTGATTTGAACTAACTTAGGTGAAAAAGATGAATTTATAATCAGGTAAAGACCCCATCTAGGTATCAGAAAAGTAGCTAGAACGAGGCATATAAATGCCAATAAGGTATTTTCCCATCACTACCCCTCTGCTAAATACTTCCCTCTCCCTCTGTGGACCAGCTTCCTCTTGTGCATCAGCTCACATAGTAGAATACATGATTGTAAATAAGCACCTACATTAACATGATATAAGGTCAGTCTTCCAGTAGGAAGAAATATCTTTCTCAGCCCCAGGTCTAAATTCTCCAAGAAGAGAGGCTGTTTGTTATGGCTTTGGATCAGTTGTCCCTTTATGTCTGGCAAGGGTCTTGGGCCACCTGGCTGCCTGTAGCCCAATGATTGCATGAATGGGGGGAAGCAGGTTTTAGGAAAGGGTAAATGAAACAATTCTAAAAGTAGGTGTAACTTTAAAAGAACCAGTGTTAAAGCAGCTTAAGAAATATATACATATGTGTATATATTATATTATATTATATTATATTATATTATATTATATTATATTATATATAATTTTGTCTACTACATACATTATATGATACTATGTACTGAATATCATATATAATCAATTATAGAAAATATATATAATAATATATAATATGCATTATATATGTGTGTGTGTATATATATATATATATATATATATGCATGTATAATGAAATCAACATACCTTTTAGAGACTCATCCTGCTCTTAGTAAAACTGTACAAAGAGGAAAAGAACCATATGAGAGGTTTCCCTTAAGAATCTTTTGTTGGATGTTGGGTCTTAAAAATTGGGAAGGGAGCAGATCCTCTATTCTGGTGAAGCACTAAGTCTCCAGACAAGAGCTGTTGCTTAATAAAGGCTTCCTTCTTTCCTTCCTCCCTCCCTCTCTCCCTTCTTTTCCACCCCACCCCCACCCCGCTTCTAATAGGGTAATCCATAGCAGTGTGGCTGCTTCCATTTCTGAAAGGCCCTGTTGGTAAAAGAACATAGGCCTCAGAATGAAAAGAGTTGCAAATATATGAGAAAAGCTCTATAAATTACTGCTGAGATAGGTAAATTGGATTGGTGATAAATATAATAGAGGGAGGCATATAAAGGATTCAATGTATTTATTTAAATTGTTTTAGTTATTAAGGACTTTATATGCACATTTGCTATACTACACAGGTATTTTGGTATCCCCAGAGTTTTCCACATATTTTTGACATACTTAACATTATGTTTGATCTCTTACATTATTCTAGGCACTGTTCTAAGCATTTTACTTACTATCCCATTTAATTGACATAATAACCATAAGGGAGGCTGTTAGCCTCTTGTAACAGAGAAGAAAACTGAGTCCAGATGGGTTAAATAACTTGACCAACGTCACATGTGTGTGGTAAAGCCAATACTGAACCCACTTGGTTCTAGAGCTCACCTTAGTGTGCAGTCCATATAAATTTCATCTACCTTTTCTGTGCAGTTACAGTGGCATGACAAGTTATATAGCTGATAAAGTTAAGAAACACATTATTGGAAATATTTTAGTAAGTGAGAACTATGACGTTATTATATAAAGGTGAGGAAAGGCATACCATAATTTCCTGTGCTTTTTTTGGCTCTAAGGTGACAGATGGGACTATTTTAGGAAGACAAGTGTCTTAAAGAACTTTGGGGTTTCTAACATTTTACTTTTCAGTTCAGATGCAGTCATTTGATTAATGAAGTATTAGTGTGAGTTTCCTTAATTTTCAGGCTTAAAAACAAGATCACTGGAAGAACATATGATAAGTTTAAGTAGCAACTATGGTCGGCATCTATCTCTTTCCAAATAGGACCTTTTAAATGATCAGAGAATTGGCTACATTAAAACTATAAACATGTGTCATGGAACTTCTGTCTTTAACCTTCTCGCATAGGGTATCTTAAATATCAACTCTACACCATCATCCCTTCTTTCTCCCACTCTACTTTTAATTGGCTGATGTCACTGAATCACCAGTAAAATAACTTCCAAATTAGTTTTCTAATACTCTTTGCATAGTGCTTTTCTAATCTCAGAATCCTTTTATGTTTGTCCTTGCATTAATTTTATGTTCAGATGTGACTGACATGTTCACAAATGGACAGCCCTAAAGAAAGTAGATCATACACTATTCTCCTTTGAATTACTTGCGACCTAATACTCAAATATTAGAAGTGAAGGTCAGACTTGCTGTATATATCTGGCAGGTCTTAGTTGGAAACTACCTTAGGCCAAAAGCAGCAGATGCTCTGTTTTCACAGTTGTTCATAAGCATCACATGAAAGTAAAGATATCTTGTCTGTCTAATCTGGTCTCAACATTTGACTGGGGTATTTGGATGCAGGCAGCATTTGTGCAGAGTGAACTTATAAATCAACTCGGATCATATCTCTTATCTACTTTGATCCCTCCCATGGCTTCCCATCTCATTCAAAGCTCATGCCCAAATCCTCCATGACCTAGTCTCCTCTGACTGTATCTTTTAACCCTGATTCCAGTCACTCCTTGATTTTGCCCAGCACGTTCCTACCAGGGCACCTTTGCATATATAGTTCCCCCTGCCTGAAATGCTCTTCCTCAGACATTCCCAAGGCTCACACCGTCTCCTCCTTTATGTCCTAACTCAAATGCAGCTCAGTAAAACTTTCCCTAACTACCCTCATAGAAATGTCACCCCCTATCCCTGATACTTCTTTCTTTTCTTTCCTAAGAAATTATATCTGCCTTACTTTTGATATATTTTACTTACTTTTCTTATTGATTATTTTGCTTTGTGAATTTAGATATTTTTGTCTGTTTTACTCAGAGTCTAGAATAGTGCCTCAGTAAAATAGTGGTTGAATAAATGAAAAAGAAAAGACTACGTATACAAAAAACAGAGATAATGAAGAATGTGATTAACTCTACAATGGTGTTAGAAAATATTTGGGAAGACTTTTTGGAGGAGGTAATATCAAAACTGGGTTTTTAAGGATTAATGGGATTTTTCCAGGAGGGCAGTTTGAAAGAGGGCATTCCACACAGTTAAAACAACAACATGTGTAACGGCACAGATATAAAACCACATATAATGTGTTTGGAAAACTCCAAGCTTTAAAATACTGATGAATATTAATATGTATTAAAATAAGGGTATTATAATTTATTCTTTAAATAATGGAAAGGCCATGAGGAGTTTCAAGCACAAATGATAGAGAATCATGCTCTGCTCTGGCAGCAATGGAGAACATGGATTTGAGGAAACTGAAGCTTGATTTAAGAATACAAATTAAAAGCCTTAGCAGTAATGCAAGCTAAGAAGATGAGAGACTGTACTATAGGGTGTGTGTGGAGGGGTGGTAACAAAAAGAATTAACAGGAATAAATGATTGTGTGTGTGTGTGTGTGTGTGTGTGTGTGTGTGTGTTTGGGGAGGAGATTCTGAGGACTGGAGGAGCGGAATTTATAATGTTGATGAAAAATAGTGTTGTTCAGCTGAATTATCCAGTCTCTCTCCTATTTGTTGACACTGATGCATTTCTTAGGATAATCTCTGAGCTGTTCACCTTCATTTGATAGATCTTGAGAGTTCCAGAACTCTGGTTTATTGCTAATGGGATGCAGGTAATAGGATAATAGACCTTTCTTTCTTAAAATCAATGGAAATAGGGGCGCCTGGGTGGCTCAGTCGTTAAGCGTCTGCCTTCCGCTCAGGGCATGATCCTGGCGTTCTGGGATCGAGCCCCACATCAGGCTCCTCTGCTGAGCCTGCTTCTTCCTGTCCCATTCCCCCTGCTTGTGTTCCCTCTCTCGCTGGCTGTCTCTCTCTGTGTCAAATAAATAAATAAAATCTTAAAAAAAAATCAATGGAAATAGCAGCAAAGCAGTCTAAGCTATATTTTCTCTCAACATGCATAATCTTAAAACTTTCTGTAAGATCTCAAGACTGCTGAACTTTATTTTGAAGTTAATGGAAAACTATTGATTTTGATTCACTGAAATAAAATAAAAACTATTCTCTGACAAATCTTCTGCATAAAATTATTCTGCATATGAAATATATCAATGTTTGCTATTTCCAGCTCAGTGTGCATTATTTAATAGAAAGAGGATAAAATTTAAGTCACAGTGACCTGGTCTGGATATCATACCTGCAAGATGACCTTTGGCAAAATTACCAAATCACCATGAATCTTACTTTTCTCATTAGTAAAATAAAAATAATGCCTATATCACAGGATAGTTTTGAGGTTTAAATGAGCCAACAAATAAGTGTAGGGTCCTTCAATTAGAATAACAAAAACTGATTCCAGCTAATGAGCAAAAAGGATTTATCAGAGGGAAGTCAGGACTTTAAATATTGGTAAGAAGCTAGAGAATGGGCAGCAATGGGCAGCAATGGGCAGAAACTAAGGCAACAGGAACCACGGAAATAGTTTCCTAACCTAAAGAGGTCTAGATGCCACCACTAGAAAGGATGTGTATCAACGATTTACATTTTTCATCCTTTTATCACCTTCTCAAGACTCTTAAGTCTCAGGAAGGAGCACCCACCCTGTTGGCCGATTTGGCTTCTCTCGGCTTCCATACCAGAAAGCTGATCTAGGAATTTCTATCTCAAGACCTCAAAAGGAAATTTGGATGCTGGGAAAAGTAGAATGGATTTTTGCTAGCCAAAACATTAAACTGATGACTTTGAAGCTGTTTTGACCGTAATCCACAGCAAAAAAATACATTTTATATCATGACCTGGGGTTTCAGGTGGATATGTATGTTTGTATTTATATATAACCAAGACAAAATTTTCTCTAAATTTTTTCTTAGCATATATGTTATACTCAGTTTCATTTTATTTTATTCTATTTCACTTTTTAAAATCCTGGTTCATGGGCCATCATGTTGATTTCATGACTTATGAATGGGTTTCAATACACAGGCTGAAAGCATTTTATTACACTGTATATAATATCAGCAAATTGTAGGCACTTTGTAAATGTCAAGTTCTCTTGCATCACCCTTCCCCCTTCATTCTCCCTCCCACTTTCCCATCAAATAAAATTGCAAACAGTGGCTAAATAACCAAGACACCCGAGGTCTCTTTCATTTTATTGACCTAAAGACATAGTGTTAATCATATTTTCCTAAACAATGGAGTTGTATTAAAAAATTAGGATGTTTAAGAGAAACAGGTTATAAAGAAAAACAGCACTGAAGCAGTAGTAAAATGAAGAGAATAAGGTGTAATTTAAGCCTCAGCAAAACTAGGATTTCCTTTTTGAAATAGCGTAGAATAGTTTTCTGTTCCATACATATGGCATATGTTGCTGCTGTCTGGTATAAGACTTGGAAGATTAAGCCCACCTTTTCTCAGTTTTCCCTGTATTGAAAGAACTATTTGGCCTTTTTTTCAGTGCAAAAAATATATTTTGATCTAAAATGTTGGGTTTGTTGTTGGGGGAGTTTAGTGGCTTGAATTAGTAAAATAGTGGATTCAATTCTTTATTTCGTGCGTGCGTGCATGCGTGTGTGTGTGTGTGTGTGTGTGTGTTCGTTTAGCCACCAAAGCATTAGGCTCATAATAGGTTTGTGCAAAAGGACTTGAATCTGTTTATATGCTTCAAACACAAGAAAAATCATAGGTTTAAAGTGCAATGAGTTGCTTTTTGGTCACTATTATTTAAACAATGTCAAAAAAGCTTCCACCATGCATCCACACTAGCATGCCTCAGCTGGTTGTCACTTCCCAGCAATCTTTTGTTTATTGTTTGTTGATTCCCTATCCCATTTCCAAGGAGAACTATGGCAATTCCCCCTAGATTCAAGCCTTCAGCACTCAATCTATCCTTGTCAAACCCTGAGTGATTTCTCTAATTTGTGTTTGAGGTGTACCTAGTTGAAACTCCTCTATTTTTCTATCTTCAAAGAACTCCGTGTCTCTCCACCAGAGACACCTCTGATTCTCAGTCTCATTTCTTCTTGCCTCTTCTGAAACCTAAGCGTCTATGTTTGTTCCTTCTCATTTGCATCTTCAAATTGTCCTTCTCCACCAGAATTATCTTCTCTTCTTACAAACATTCTCAGATACCATAGCAAACTACCCAAAACATCTTTGCTCAACCTTCCAATTCTCTTAAGCTGTCATACTGTAACTCTCCTTTCCTTCAAATGCTACATTTCTTGAAAATGTATTCTTGTTACTTCCACTTCTTCATATTTATTCTTTCCTGTGTCTCTAATCAAGCTTTCACCCCACCAGTCTACTGAAACTGTTCTGAGTCTTCATGAGAAGACTATGCAGGAGGTGTTTGTTTTTTTTTCGGTTGATTTCCCTCACAAAGCTCTATTCTAGTTCCTGACTCCTTCCTTGTTCTTTGTCCCCAAGCTGTACTCTGAGGAGTAAGCATTTTCTAGAGCTCTCTCCTGACATCTCTTGGGATGGCAGTTGGAGAGAGGATTGTAGAACCATATGGCCTTAAGTTCGGGGTCTGCCACTATGAGCTGTGCCATCTTGCCCAATTTATTTATCTTTTTCAACCCTGTAAAATGGAAATAATAACAGCACCTATATCCAAGGGTTTCTAGAATATTAGATGAAACAATGTCAGTAAAGTGCTTAGGGAGTTTTTGCAGGTAGTAGATGTCAGCTATCATTTTTCCCCCCAAGAAAATAGAAACCCTTCTGTTGGGGATGAGGGAACACTTTGCCAACTTCCCATAGAGAGAGGTCCTCCATGATACCACTTAAGACCTCTGTCTGGGCCTTCACTCTCTCTTCTCCTGGTGTGTTAGGGGAAAGGGCCCCGGCATTTTGTTTAACCCCTCCTCTTCTTTCCTCTCTGTTTTCCTCCTTTACACCCAAAATTTTGTAGGGCAGTTTTCAGTGGGTAAGTCCGTAATATGCTAGGGCTCCATATTAGGAAGTCTGTTGTTGCTGCATCCCTAAGCCATGGCCTTCAATACTTTTTATACTTGTCTGCCATTTCCTTTATCAATTTTAGTTGGTCCAGAAGTTGGGCAGAGAAAAGAGAGTGCCAACTCATTGGGCCCCCTCAAACCTCAATAAGTATTGTTTTCTCTTTGTCTATTATATTTGATTCTAAATTCCAGCCTTTCGCTGCTATAATCCATCCTACGTACTGCTGCCTATAGTCTTCCCAATAAAAAGCTCTTATGGTGTCCTCTCTTTTACAACAAATACAATTGCTCCATTATTTATAAACTTGTGTGTGGATTTCCCTGAAACATTCATGGTCCTGCAGAGAATGGTCTGATTCTCCCACTGCTGCTTTTGTGTTACTTAGTGCTCAATATGGACTAGACTTTTCCCTAACAGCACATAAGTTTCTGCCTCTGTGCCTTAGCTTATGCTGTTTCTTCAACCTAGAATAGTGTCTGACCTTTCTTTATTTTTTTAAATTCTGGTAATATTCTGTAACCACCTCCAGTGTCATCTTTTCAGTAAAGACTTTCTTGATCCCCCAGTCTGATATAATTTATTCCTTCTTTTGTATGTATTTTTCAATTCTCTAATGACACATTCTCCTAATTTTAAAATTTATAAAGAGGCTATTTTATTTTCCCTTGTACAGTAAGATCATAACCTTTAATCCCTTAATCTTAAAGGATCCTGTAGTTAGTAAGTATTCAATAAATATTTTGTGATTTAAATTGAAATTAATATATAATACAGGATACCCATTGGACACATTTTCTACCTATTTGTTCTTCTGTTAAAATAAGGGTTTTTTTTCCCAAGAAGATAACTGTGATTTTAGCTGCAGTAATAAGCCATTTCTTGACTAAAGGGCACAGTAGTTATAGCTGTCTGAGTAATTTTCTTGAAGTTCCAGGCTGAAAAAGTTGATTAAGGTCTTAAAACTTACAGTTGAATTGAAGGCAAAAGGTGGCATTGGAATGCTCTTTGACAGCAAGTGGTTATTATGGCAGCAGTGAGATTCATGCAAAATTTTCAGTGAAAATGAGTCAGTAAGCACTCAAAGAATGCCCTCACTGCTTGTTTTCTTTAATTGATGCCATAAAATATTTTTCATGGAACAATATGCACAAGGCATTGAGCTAGGCATACTAGATATTCAAAACCTAATTTAGAAAGGCCATAATATCAGAGATGGGCAACCTATTACACTTGAGAAGCTTTTCATGGAACTTCGCTTTCTCCATCATAAGTCACTAGGACCAAAGAGCCTACAGGTAGACCTCACTACACGCAATGCAGGAGTAAAATCTGTGAGAGAAGGCATCATACCTCCTGTATTTGGTATTGTAGCCCAACATCATGTTCTGCATTGAAATAGACATTACTTACTATCTCTTATATGGTAATTTTAACATTTACTACCATTTCGTGCTTTTTTGAAATGTTTACAATTAATTTAGAGAGATGGGTTTAAGATACCTCCATGTTATGCAAATCAAGGGGCTTATTTTCCCAAATAGTTTACGTAATTCTGCTTAAAGAGACTGACACTATAACATTTTAACATAAAACTAAATTGTGACCTAAGTGGCTACATTGGTTAGTTTTGAGGAAGTTTGTAACAGAGTGGATTTATCAAAAACACCCATTCTAGCAGTTTAAAGGGTACATGTTTAACTTGCAAACGTGTTTAAGTTGCCAAAAAGTAAGTTAAAATAGTATATTTGGTAACATACTGCTTGAAAAATTGAAAGAAGTCAACAAATTACAAATGATAGTCATTTACTTAATGTTATAAAGTCAAACAGGTAGCCAGATTTTCTGGAAGTTATACTAGTAACACAAATTTAAATAAAAATGGTAATACACTTTTAAAAAAAGAAATAGTAGATATAGTTGCTGAGTGCATAAATTAGCAATAATTCTAATACATGAAGGAGGCCTCCATCACATCTAGGATAATGAAGGCTTCTTGCCCAGTCTGTGCCCTGAGAACTGATGAAGATTTTTCTGTCCAAGCTCTCACCAACTGTCTGCCCAGCAAAGTTGTGCTGATCTCATTACCCGGCATGCTCATGATTAAAGGTTAGTTCTTCTAGAAAATTCTTTCCCTCCCATATCTTTTCTTTGCTCGCTCCTATTTAACTCATCCATCAGATCCTAGTTTAGTTTCCATACAATTTAAATCTAGGATGGGTGTCTGATCTTAGATAACACTGAACTTTTCCAACCACCATGCTTATCATACTGTTTTAAATTGTTAGTTGACTTAGAAATTAGTTGAATAGAAATAGTTGTCTATTTCTCCATTTACTGTTACTTTCATATGAGCAGGGACCTGTATGCCTTGTTCATCGCTATATTTTCAATATCTAAATATTCTACCTGACAACAGCCAGGGTAGAGCCACTGAGTGAAAGCCATTAGTTGAAATATTTAAGTGGGACCTCTGGCTTAACCTGGCTAGTCATCTGAACTCTTCTGAAGAACTAGTGGAATCCTGGTGCCTGACTAAGTCAACTGCATGGCAATCTGGCTTGAGTGAGGGAGTCAGGAAGGATTGATTGGCAGGTGACACACTGTGGGATCATGGAAGAAAGGAAGGACAATGTCCAGGCACTAAGCTAGAATAAAAGGCCAAGGGACAATTTGTTTAAAACATCCACCTGGAGGACATGGGCAGGAGCAGATACAATGCAATGGGGACTAAAACTAGAGACACAGTGACATTAAAAATGAGTAGGAAAGAAGGGTGGGCTGAAGAGCCTGAAGGCCTTGCAACATATACAAAGAGTTGTTTTATAGAGCTTCTGACCTAGAGCACAGAAAGAAAGAGAACTGTTTAAGCATGCTGGTCCAGTTTGGATAGATGTTGCTATCCTCAATTTCCCACAAAATGCCCTTTAACGTGGAGAAAAAAAGGGCATAATAATTTCCCAACTAAACCTGACTGTAAAACTATTGTTAGTCTGGGGTGAATTTAATGTCTTGGACTGAAATGAAAACTAGTTGCTAATTAATAGATAATTTCTTACTTGGAATAGACCAAGCTCCAGTACTCTAAAGGAAAGTGGGGAGACATTTTATTTGCATTCTGTGGTTTCTGGCAAAGAGGTCCTGGCCCAAGACCAACCAGAACATTGGGCAGGTATCTTCTGCAAGTGTCTTTTTAAGTAGTCATAGAACTTTTCCTCCATATCTATTTGACAACTTACCACATCTTAGGAAATATCAGAGCAGAAGTATTGGTAGTGGCACATGGCATTCCAGTAGGTGTATTTTCAGCAAGTAAATGTTGCTCCCCCTCACACCCTTTTTATGCGGTCCTATTTTTTTTTTCCTAATGTGTAGTAGCACTATTAGAAATTATCTTTTTCATGTAGATACTTATTATCTGCCTCCAGCACTAACATGTAAGCTCTGTTAGTCTAGCTTGTTCACCCCTATATTCCCTAGCACCTAGGACATTACCTAGCAGGGAGTAGGACTCTGTAAATATTTGTTGAATGATAAATTAAGGAAAATGGATGGAGTTTGGAATACTTCTGTCTTCAGTACATGTTGTGGAGTGTACTCTATCTCTTCAATCAGTGAACCAGAGAGAGGTGATAAGAGAAAAGCTCTCTCTAACTCAACAGAACCATGCTTGAGAATCTGTGCATGCTGGTTCACATTCCAGCTGAATGCTTGATGACACATTCTTAGCAATTCATGGGATCAAGCCATACATCTTGTCCATTAGCAAAACTGGATAGAACTCCTATTTCTGAAAATAACATCTAATTGGAAAATAAGTTTAGAAATTTCTTGACATCCTTGATAGGATAAACAAGACATGGTCTTCATGAAACAAGGATAGACAGCCAAAAGATGAGAACATGAGGAAGACAGAGATTGAGTAAGGAAGGAATAAAAGAAATGGAACGGCAAAAGTAGATTAAAATCTGTGCTAAAGAATTAAATTGACACTGTGGATAATTAAATGATGATGCATATGCAGATGCTGAAGCTATGGATGTTTAACATGTACTGAACACTGCACGTTTCAGAATATGTGCTAAGCCCTATGCATATGTCACTGGCTCCCCATCTTCCTAATCATGGCTACACACTAGGATCAACTGAAGAAAAAATTTTAAATATCAGCACATTACCCCACACCCATATTCTGATGTAATTGGTCTAGAGTGGGATTTAGGCAATTCTACATCACTGCGTAACTCCAGCAATCACTACCAGCAGTGAATAGAATGTCTCATGAATTGTGCAATGTCATAGCCCTAAGCCTAGCCATCTTTTATTATTATTATTATTATTATTATTATTAAATTTCACAAGTGATTTGAGTAAAAAAGCCAGTTTTGAAAACTATCAGCATAATGTGATTTCTTTTAATTTCATTTTGGAAGGATAGGCTTAAGATGGTCTCCCAAAATACAGAGAAAAAGCAAATAAAAGTAACAAGAAAGCATACTATAGATATGGGAAAAAATAAGAAAGAAATGCAAACTAAGAATTACAGGCATTCTCATGAGAGAGGCCAAGGCTGTTAGAAGAGAAGTAATTATTTACAGCAAAATTGAAAAAGGTCTTCAGTTACAAAGATAGGACTTATTGAAGGGCATGCCATACTTCAGATAAAATTAATTAAAAAAGAGGCATCTAGACACATCCTTGTAATATTTATGAACTTCAAAAGTATAAAATATTCTTATGAATCAACAAGCCAGGATCAGAAAAGAAAACAGACAAAAACAAAACAAAACAAAACAAAAAAACAAAACTGGCCACAAAGGTATAAACTTGGGCTAGCTTTGGATTTTTATGATAGAAGAAAATTTAAAAATGTTCATAGAATTTTGAGGAAAACAGTATGTTATCTGTGACCAGCCAAGATGTTGCCCTCAGGTGAAAGCAAGAGATAAACATTTTCATTTAAGATCTTAAGGACCTGCTGAAAAATTATACAAATATATTCTCCATCTGACTAGATTTTATAGTCATTAGATTTTTATCTCACAGCACACACCAAATACATTTTAGACAGATTAAACCATATGTGTGTGTCTGTATCTATTTATAATATACATTATATATATTAACAGTATACTGGAAGATAATATAGACAAATATTTCAAGGTAATGGCATGAATCAAAAAAGAAAATATTTATAAAATTGGCTCTTTAAACATCTTTTGCCTACAGAAATCATGATAGACCAAATTTTATTTTTTTTATTTTTCATTTTTTTACAGAAACACATTTATTTACTAACCAAAGGGATGAATGTAATTAAAACAACACTTTGAAATAATTGCATGTAAAATGTTTGTGTTAAAGGTAATTGAACACAGTAATAATTATAACAAAAGCAGTATGGAAATTTGCTCAAGGAATTGAGCTTGTCCATCCTCACAGCTAATTCCAGTCCAAAACGCTGATGGAATTTTTACTCTACTTTTTTCAAAGACCCAAGTGCAGGTGACATTGTTTTTGACACATTCTACCACTAATTTTCTATCTTCCAATTTTTTTGTTACTGTGTTTTCCTTCCCATCCCATTCCTGATGTTGAACCAATGTGCTATTTGTGAAGTTGTAGACAGTCTGAGTTTTTCTGCCATCTGCTGTAGTTTCTTCAAACTTCTCTCCCAGATTACATGAAAACTGTGTTGTTTTCAAAGTGTTCTCAGTTTTTATGGTGAGGTTTTTCCCATCAGAAGAGATGATACAATCTGGTTTGACCATTATACCTACTTTTCACAGAGCCATTCCTATTCCTGCTTCCTTCATATATTCATCAGAGCCTTTGTTCTTCACTAAGCATTATCTTCCTACCTGCCACTGAATGGTGGCCATGGTGGGTGTGGCAGGGGGTGATAGACCAAATTTTAAAGAAAACAATAAACTAGGAATATATTCTCAACATATATAATAGACTCTGTGTATTTGTAGATACATATATACACAAACATATATGTGTATGGGTATATACATACACACACACATACACACACTGTAATGTTGTAACAAATGTGAAACAGATATGGGCAAATGACATAAACAGATAATTACTGAATAGAAATTATTTTTTGAGTGAATGTGTAAGCAAAAGTTTTATTTACTTTTTTTCGGATTTGGTGACATATAACTCAACATATATCATTGTATAAATTTAAGGTGTACAACATGTTGATTTGATACACTAATATATTGTGAAATGATTACAACTGTATGATTAGTCAACACCTCTGTCACCTCACCTAATTACCATTTCTTTCTTTCAAGTATATAATACAATATTATTAAGTATAACCACTGTGCTGTACACTAGAGTCCCAGAACATGTTCATCTTATAACTGAAAGTTTGTACCCTTTAACCAACATCTCCCCATTTCCCCACACCCAAGCCCCTGGGAACTACTCTTCTACTTTCTGTTTCTATGAGTTCAGCTTTTTTTTTTTTTTTTTTTAAGATTCCACATGTAAGTGAGATCATACAGTATTTGTCCTTCTCTGTCTGGCTTATTTTACTTAGCATAATGTCCTCAAGGTCCATCCATGCTTTTGCAAATGTATTTCCTTTTATATGGCTGAATAATATTCCATTGTATGTAAATACCACATCTCCCTTATTCATCCATGGTCAGATATTTAGGTTGTTTCTACATCTTGGCTATGGTGAATAATGCTGCAATGAATATCAGAACACAGATATCTTCTTTGAGGTACTGATTTCAGTTCCTTTGGATATATGCACGGAACTAAGATTCCTGAATCATATGGTAGTTCTATCTTTAATTTTTCTGAGGAAACATCATTCTGTTTTACATAGTAGCTGTACCAATTTACATTTCACAAACAGTGTACAAGGTTTCCCTTTTCTTCACACTCACTAATACTTGTTGTTTCTTATCTTTTGATAATAGTCATTCTAACAAGTGTGATGTGATATCCCATTGTGGTTTTGATTTGCATTTCCGTGATGATTAGTGATGTTGAACATTTTTTCGTGTACCCATTGGCCATTTGTATGTCTTTGGAAAAAGTGACTGTTGGGCTTCTCTGCCCATTGTTTAATTGGACTGTTTAATTGGACTGTACCGAGGTCTGTCTGCCTCTTACCTGATGCATAAGGAGCAAGGCTCTTCCTGGGTCCTTGGCATAGAATGCTGGATTCCACAAGGCATTTTTTTTTCCGTGAATGGATGCCAAATTTTTGTTGGTGGTGGGGGTGGGGGGATGGGGGGAGGGTGTGTGTGTGTGACACAAACTTGGTACATTTTTCAGCCATGTTGGTGGTGTTCTTTCCATATAAATATGTGTATATGTATATAATTTAATTACTAACAAAGGCAAATTAAAGAAATTATCTGATGCATTGTTTTACCTATCAAATTACAAAGGATTTAAACAAGTAATCACATGATATTTCTCCATGCTGGAGACTGTGAGTAGATGAACATTCTGAGAGACTGCTGAATGTGTGAATGGCTGTAACATTCTAGAAAGCAAACTAGCAATATGTATTTAGAATGTTTAAATGTTTATTTCTTTTGATTCACTACCTCTCCTTCTTAACTCTAATCTTAGAAAATATTCAAGGATACTGACTAAGATTCAAGAAAAAGGATGTTCCCTTTAGTATTATTTACAGTAGAAAAAAAATGTCAGAAACAGCCATAATGTCTCGCTACTGGGGAGTAAGGATTATTTCAGTTATAGACATAAAAATATTTAAAAATAACTTTTTATGATGTGGGGAACATTTTTATAAAATAATCATAACTAAAACACTGAATATGAAATTATTAGCATGTTTTGAGTTTTGTAAGAAAAAACATATATGAAATAAGATTGGAACAAATTAACCAAACATAATACTATTATTGTTTAGATGGTGGGATTATAGGTAACTCATATAATCTCCTCTACAGCTTTATATATAATATTTTACATGCATGATAAAAAGTTACAAAATAGTGTAGAAGGATTCTTTAGTAAACAATGTGCTGATAAATACCAATTTAAAAAGACTCTAAATTAGATACTTATCTTACCTTGCACACAAGCATGAATTCATTTTTTTTTAAATTTTTTTATTATATTATGTTAGTCACCATACAGTATATCCCTGGTTTCTGATGTAAAGTTCGATGATTCAAGAGTTGCTTATAACACCCAGTGCACTATGCAATACGTGCCCTCCTTACTACCCATCACCAGTCTATCCCATTCCCCCACCCCCTCCCCTCTGAAGCCCTCAGTTTGTTTCTCAGAGTCCATAGTCTCTCATGCTTCATTCCCCCTTCTGATTAACCCCCCTCTCTTTATCCCTTTCTTCCCCTACTGATCTTCCTAGTTCTTATGTTCCATAGATGAGAGAAATCATATGATAATTGTCTTTCTCTGCTTGACTTATATCACTTAGCATTATCTCCTCCAGGGGCTGTCCATGTTGCAGCAAATGTTGAGAAATTGTTCTTTCTGATAGCTGAGTAATATTCTATTGTATATATGGACCACAACTTCTTAATCCAGTCATCTGTTGAAGGGCATCTCGGTTCCTTCCACGTTTTAGCTATTGTGGACAATGCTGCTATGAACATTGGGGTGCATATGGCCCTTCTCTTCACTACGTCTGTATCTTTGGGGTAAATACTCAGTAGTGCAATGGCTGAGTCATAGGGTAGCTCAATTTTTAACTTTTTAAAGGACCTCCACACTGTTTTCCAGAGTGGCTGTACCAACTTGCATTCCCACCAACAATGTGTGAGGGATCCCCTTTCTCACATCCTCTCCACCAATTGTTGTTTCTTGCCTTCTCAGTTTTTGCCATTCTAACTGGTGTAAGGTGGTATCTCAGTGTGGTTTTGATTTGAATTTCCCTGATGGCTAATGATTTTGAACATTTTTTCATGTGTCTGTTAGCCATTTGTATGTCATCATTGGAAAAGTGTCTGTTCATATCTTCTGCCCATTTTATGATTTGTTTATTTGTTTCTCGTGTATTGAGTTTGAGAAGTTCTTTGTAGATCTTGGATACCAGTCCTTTATCTGTAGTGTCATTTGCAAATATATTCTCCCATTCCGTGGGCTGCCTCTTAGTTTTTGTGACTGTTTTCTTGGCTGTGCAGAAGCTTTTTATCTTGATGAAGTCCCACAAGTTAATTTTATCTTTTGTTTCTCTTCCTTTGGAGATGTGTCATTAAAAAGGTTACTTTGGCCGATGTCATAGAGGTTGCTGCCTATGTTCTTCTTTAGGATTTTGATGGATTACTGTCTCACATCGAGGTCTTTTGTCCATTTGGAGTTTATCTTTGTGTATGGTGTGAGAGAATGGTCAAGTTTCATTCTTTTGCATGTAGCTGTCCAATTTTCCCAGCACCATTTATTGAAGAGACTGTCTTTTTTCCACTGGATGTATTTTCCTGCTTTGTCAAAGATTATTTGCCCAGAGAGCCGAAGGTCCATTTCTGGGTTCTCTATCCTGTTCCATTGGTCTGTGTATCTGTTTTTGTGCCAGTACCATGCTGTCTTTGTGATCACAGCTTTGTAGTACAA
>NW_024423675.1:51369967-51371855 GCF_017311325.1 Ursus maritimus
CAAATTACAAAGGATTTAAACAAGTAATCACATGATATTTCTCCATGCTGGAGACTGTGAGTAGATGAACATTCTGAGAGACTGCTGAATGTGTGAATGGCTGTAACATTCTAGAAAGCAAACTAGCAATATGTATTTAGAATGTTTAAATGTTTATTTCTTTTGATTCACTACCTCTCCTTCTTAACTCTAATCTTAGAAAATATTCAAGGATACTGACTAAGATTCAAGAAAAAGGATGTTCCCTTTAGTATTATTTACAGTAGAAAAAAAATGTCAGAAACAGCCATAATGTCTCGCTACTGGGGAGTAAGGATTATTTCAGTTATAGACATAAAAATATTTAAAAATAACTTTTTATGATGTGGGGAACATTTTTATAAAATAATCATAACTAAAACACTGAATATGAAATTATTAGCATGTTTTGAGTTTTGTAAGAAAAAACATATATGAAATAAGATTGGAACAAATTAACCAAACATAATACTATTATTGTTTAGATGGTGGGATTATAGGTAACTCATATAATCTCCTCTACAGCTTTATATATAATATTTTACATGCATGATAAAAAGTTACAAAATAGTGTAGAAGGATTCTTTAGTAAACAATGTGCTGATAAATACCAATTTAAAAAGACTCTAAATTAGATACTTATCTTACCTTGCACACAAGCATGAATTCATTTTTTTTTAAATTTTTTTATTATATTATGTTAGTCACCATACAGTATATCCCTGGTTTCTGATGTAAAGTTCGATGATTCAAGAGTTGCTTATAACACCCAGTGCACTATGCAATACGTGCCCTCCTTACTACCCATCACCAGTCTATCCCATTCCCCCACCCCCTCCCCTCTGAAGCCCTCAGTTTGTTTCTCAGAGTCCATAGTCTCTCATGCTTCATTCCCCCTTCTGATTAACCCCCCTCTCTTTATCCCTTTCTTCCCCTACTGATCTTCCTAGTTCTTATGTTCCATAGATGAGAGAAATCATATGATAATTGTCTTTCTCTGCTTGACTTATATCACTTAGCATTATCTCCTCCAGGGCTGTCCATGTTGCAGCAAATGTTGAGAAATTGTTCTTTCTGATAGCTGAGTAATATTCTATTGTATATATGGACCACAACTTCTTAATCCAGTCATCTGTTGAAGGGCATCTCGGTTCCTTCCACGTTTTAGCTATTGTGGACAATGCTGCTATGAACATTGGGGTGCATATGGCCCTTCTCTTCACTACGTCTGTATCTTTGGGGTAAATACTCAGTAGTGCAATGGCTGAGTCATAGGGTAGCTCAATTTTTAACTTTTTAAAGGACCTCCACACTGTTTTCCAGAGTGGCTGTACCAACTTGCATTCCCACCAACAATGTGTGAGGGATCCCCTTTCTCACATCCTCTCCACCAATTGTTGTTTCTTGCCTTCTCAGTTTTTGCCATTCTAACTGGTGTAAGGTGGTATCTCAGTGTGGTTTTGATTTGAATTTCCCTGATGGCTAATGATTTTTTTTTAAAGATTTTATTTATTTATTCGACAGAGATAGAGACAGCCAGCGAGAGAGGGAACACAAGCGGGGGAGTGGGAGAGAAAGAAGCAGGCTCATAGCAGAGGAGCCTGATGTGGGGCTCGATCCCACAACACCGGGATCACGCCCTGAGCCAAAGGCAGACGCTTAACCGCTGTGCCACCCAGGCGCCTGATGGCTAATGATTTTGAACATTTTTTCATGTGTCTGTTAGCCATTTGTATGTCTTCATTGGAAAAGTGTCTATTCATATCTTCTGCCCATTTTTTGATTTGTTTATTTGTTTCTCGTGTATTGAGTTTGAGAAGTTCTTTGTAGATCTTGGATACCAGTCCTTTATCTGTAGTGTCACTTGTAA
>NW_024423675.1:51373691-51453005 GCF_017311325.1 Ursus maritimus
TTTGGTCAACTGCTTCCTCGTGTGTGGATTAGGCCTGTCCCTCTGTTGCTGTTCCAGGTTCTTGAGGTGAGAATATAAAAACTGCATTTTAGATTTTTCTATTCTTTTGAGTGAGGCTTGGATGGCTATGTATTTCCCCCTTAGGACTGCCTTTGCAGTATCCCATAGGTTTTGGACTGTTGTATTTTCATTCTCATTGGTCTCCATAAATTGTTTAATTTGATTTTTGATTTCCTGGTTTATCGAGTCATTCCTGAGCAGGATGGTTCTTAGTCTCCAAGTGTTTGAGTTTCTTCCAAATTTTTCCTTGTGGTTGAGTTCCAATTTCAAAGCGTTGTGGTCTGAGAATATGCAGGGGATAATTTCAATCTTTTGGTATCGGCTGAGACCTGTTTTGTGTCCCAGAACATGGTCTATTCTTGAGAATGTTCCATGGGCATTAGAATAGAATGAGTATTGTTTTGTTCTGGGGTGTAGTGTTATATATATATCTATGAGGTCCAACTTGTCGAGTATGGCATTCAAAGCCCTTGTTTCTTTGTTGATTTTTTCCATGGGTGTTCCGTCTGTTTCTGATAGTGGAGTGTTGAGGTCCCCTACTATTAACATATTTTTATCTATATGTCTCTTTATTCTGGTTAAGAGTTGGCTTGTGTATATCTTGCTGTTCTGTTGGGGGCATATATATTTAAATTGTTTATATCCACTTGTTGGGATACATCGCTAAGAATAATATAGCTCCCTTCTGTGTCCCTAAATATAGTCTTTAGTTTAAAAATCCAATCTGTCTGATATGAGAATTGCTACCCCAGCTTTCTTTTGAGGTCCATTGGCATGAAAAGATAGTATTCCATCCCTTTACTTTCAGTCTGAATGTATCTTTAGGTTCAAATGAGTCTCTTGTGACAGCAAAATGGATGGGTCATGTCTTTTTATCCAATCTGCAACCCTGTGGTGCTTTATGGGAGCATTTAGGGCCATTTTACATGGAGACTGAATATTGAGAGATATGATTTTAATGATGCCATGTTGCCAGTAAAGTCTTTGTTTCTTAATGATTGTGACTTTGTTCTGTATCATTCTTTGGGGCCTTTTTACCTCTTTATAGAACCCCTTAATATCTCCTGTAGGGCTGGTTTCGTGGGTTACAAAATTGGCTTCACGACTGGCGATTCTGGAAGGTCTTTATGTCTCCATCAATTTCTGGAATGACAGCCTTGCTGGATAAAGGATCCTTGGCTGCATGTTTTTCCTGAAAGAGCTTCAAAAATGCCCCCCCAACCCTTTCTCTCATCCCAGGTCTGTGTAGACAGGTCTGACGTAATTCTGATAGCTTTGCCTTGCATGTGAGAAATTTCTTTGCCCTGGCCGCTTTCAATACTGTATATCCTTGGATCTAATATTTGCGAATTCGCATGCACTATGACGGACGCGGGCATAGGTTTGTCATGGTTGAGCTTGAGAGGGTCCTCTCTGCCTCTTTTGGACACGAATGTTTGTTTCCCTTGCTAGATTAGGGAAGCCAGCTACAATTTGTTCAAATACTCTTCTAGACCTCTGTTTTTCTCCACCCCCTCGGGATGCCGATGATTCTGACATTGAACGCTTCATTGAGTCAGTAACTCTCAGAACCTACATTCTTGAGCATGGATTTTTGTCCAGATTCTTAGCTTTGTCTTCTACTAACCCATCCTCCAGTTCGCTGATACGTTCTTCTGCCTCATTCACCCTGGCCGTCAGAGCCTCTAGTTTTGACTGCATTTGGCTCCTAGAATTTTTAATTTCTTTTTTTTTAAAGATTTTGTTTATTTATTCAACAGAGATAGAGACAGCCAGCGAGAGAGGGAACACAACCAGGGGGAGTGGGAGAGGAAGAAGCAGGCTCATAGCGGAGGAGTCTGATGTGGGGCTCGATCCCATAACGTGGGGATCACGCCCTGAGCCGAAGGCAGACGCTGAACCGCTCTGCCACCCAGGTGCCCCCAGAATTTTTAATTTCTGCCAGATTCGCTCTCATTTCCTCCCTTACAGATTGTATATTCTCATTAACATTTTTGTTAATACTTTTTTCAAGTCTACCCATCATCTTGACCATTGTTACTCTGAATTCCATTTCTGATAATTTGGTTATATCCATATCCATTAGTTCTGTGGCAGAGGCCACAGACTCATTGTCTTTTCTTTGCTGGGGGGGATTTCTCCTTCTCGTCATTCTGATGAGGAGAGGTTGCGGGGTTGTCCAGAGACCAAATTATTGACCGGGACCCAGGCCGTGCACCCTTGTTTTATAGGGATCTTAGGGATGTGGGCTTCTTGATTTTTCAGCCTGCCTTCTGGGGGAGGGGCCTGTGGCGCCAATATCAGGGAACCCTGTTTGGGTAGACTGTCCGTGTCCCCTGCTAGGGGGGATGGGGATGGGCACACTGTGAGCCGCTATTTCCAGGCTTTTGTTCTCTGGCGGCTTTCCCTGGCGGTTTGCTCTGCCTCTTCTTAGAGTCAGAGCAGCAGTGGCCGAATCTCAGCCTCTGTCTCAGAACAGAGGGATCGCGGACCGTTCGCCACTGATGTTGTGGCCACTTTAACTCTGTTACTGTTGGTGCTGCTCAACCCTGCAGCATCCAGGGATGTGAGCCCCACACCCGGCGTCCCAGCCCTCACTTCCATGGCCGGTGCGTCTCTGTCCTTTGTGTTTCTAACACCTCCAGCCGCCAGCCGCCACCGCGCGCTCCCAGAGCTCCCGGTCTCAGTCTAGTTCTGGTAGAGCGCACCGGGATTCCAGAGTTCCGTGAGAAGCCTGGTGGCGTGCGCTCCCGGCTCACGGTCTCAGTCTGCTCTCTCGCGGGTGCTGTCCTTGAGTCTGCCCGCTCCCCCACGCAGGTGGCTACCGCTTCCCGGCACCCAAACGCGGCGGCTCCCTCCCCCTTCCGTTTATCTTCTGATATCTGTGCGTGGTTTCACGGCTCCCCGCTTCGTACCTCAATACTCAGCACTAGAGATGTTCATTTGTAGAGATCCAGATGTATCTTTCTGTGTCTCAGGCTGATTCCGTGGATGTTCAGGCTGGTCTGGTAACTATCCAACTCAACTCAGGGGACTGGCTGAAAAAGGGGTCCCCTACTCCTCCGCCATCTTAACTCTCTCCCTCCATAAATTCATTTATTGCTTTAACACAATATTTTCTATGTCTATCTGTATGCCAGCACCATAACCTTTTGCATCTTGATTTCTTTTGTATCTCAATGACTAAAATCTCTATGTTATTTTAGGGACAAAAATAACAAAATGGCTAGGCTAGTTTAATCTATTTTCACAAAAACTAAGTACACAGTTGTAGAAATATTAAGTCTTTCGTTTATACTTGTATCTTTAATTTTCTCATAAGAAAAAAAAGTAGGCTAATGCATGAGTTCTTAGCTTTATGCTGTAATGCCATTACAAATCAATTTGAAAGAATGTGTGCAATTCTTTTACTGTAGGGAATATTCGGCAATTACATTACTTCAGAATTCTGTTTTTTTTATAGAATGTGTACTCACTAGAGAGTTAAGTAATGTTAAATAAATTAGCATCTTAATGAAAACTGTATATTAATACTGTTCCTGTTCCTAAGTAGTAATTTAATTCCAGTAAATCACAGAATTCAATTTTTGCTAAATAAATATCATTGTCTTGAAAAGTACAATGCTACAACTAAGCATTTGCTGTACTCCCTGATATTTGGAGATGGCCATTGTTAAAAAGGAAGTGTATTCATTTTAAAGACTATATGGTTTGGAAATTTTACTTAGTGTCCAACAGGGCAAATTAGGTAGGCATATTCAGTATTCTCAAGTGAGTCATTAGATAATCTAGTTTAGTTTTGGAATGTGATCATTATATACTGTAGCACTCAAGTAATAGAATTTTAAAAACAGTTCTATCATAAATTTAATTTCTTTAAAAGATGCAGCCTAACCACAAAGAATAAGATTCTTACCACATAGTATAATGGTTAGAGGATAGTTTTTAAATAACATTTTTAATCCAAAAGAATTTAATTTTTCAATGAAATTAAGACGTCAGTGTGATTTAAAAAAATAATACATATTAAAGAATTAACTTCAAAAATACCATATATGTTAGTAAACATGAAAATCCAGCATGAAGTCAGCAAAGAATTTTTTAAATAAATTTCAAAGTTTGCATGTAATGTTTAATTTTGAACTATAATTTCTGTTGGGTATTAGATTCAGTCAGTAATGGTTGTATCAATCACTTTATGTCATGGAGTAGAAGGCTTGTGTGTGTGTGTGTGTGTGTGTGTGTGTGTGTGTGTGTTTAATGCTAAACATGGTTTATGAGGTGGTTCATACAGTAGTTTCCAAAGTCCCTCAAGACTTATTCTCCTGTTCATTTTTTCCTGCTCTTGAGTTCCCAGAAACATCTTTGGTCTTTATTAGTGCCTTGAAATTTTGACCACTGCCCCTGTTCTGCCTTCTTAACTCAGAATGCAGAAGATACAGTACATAGGGATATATGCAAAATCATGTATGAACAGTATTTGTTAAGTGCTTATTGTATGCTGAATTCTGTGCCAGTCACTTTGTACCTGTTATTTAATACTAATGGCTAATCATTTCACAGATAAGCAAGCTGAAACTCAGAGGTTAAGTCACTTTCCAAGATGCCATAAATATAAATAATTAGTGATCGATTTGGGATTTGTTCTTAGATACGTCTGAATCCAAAGTCTATAACAAGAAGAGAAGATAATTAAGAAATTGAATATGCATATCAGTTTTTTCGTCTGATAAGCTACTCCATGTCTATTAAAAGACCCTATACCACTTTCTCAAAAATGTGCTAGTTGTCTTTTAGTAGTTATTCTTGTTTTATGGTCTGGAGTCACTAAGCTGAGGTACACTGAAGTCAAATTCATCAAGACTCACTGGGCTTTCAATTTTGCCAGTCATTGGCAACATCTTATAGAGGAACTTGGAGTCTGAACCATGAACTGGAAATCTGCTTTTTCTTGCTGGCTGCCAGCAAAGCCTGTTAGCCCAGGCTGCATATCTTCAGCTTCTTCAGAGACTTTTTCAATTGAAGGAGCATTGAACCTAGCTGTGTCAGAAGGTTCTAGAGACCACCTCCGGGTTCAGTCATTTGCTAGGAGTACTCATAAGACTCAGTGTGCAGTGACCCTCACGGCTACAGTTTTTACAATGAAAGGATTCAGAGCAAATCGGCAAAGGGAAAAAGCTCATGAGCCAAAGTTGAGAGAAACCAGGCAAATGTTAAGAATGCCTTTTAAAAAATTATTTAAATATTTCAAATATATAGATAGTACAGGGAATAATGTCACAAATATCCATGTAATCACCCGTCATATTTGACAAATGTTAATATATTGCCATTTTGATTTCAATTGTTTTAAAGCTACGGATATATTTGAAGCCTACTTCCCTTACTATTTGCTAGTTCAGTTGTTATTTCCCCAGAGCTGGATCATTATGTAGCTCGCCTCCAAGGGCATTATTCTGATAAAATACAGAGCAAATAGTTGCATGGAGATGAGCAATGCTTCAGTTCTGCCCTTGAATTAGCCACTATCTGAGAGTTGGTATGGGATTTCCTGACAATGCTTTTATACTTTTACTACATGTGTCTGGTCCTATAAATAATGTGTAGTTTTAGTTCTGAATTTTCGAAGATAAATATAAATACTAGTAGCCTCTTTGTAGCTAAATCTAAGGAAGCATTTTCAGTGCTCATCTCATTTGACCTCTCCATAGCATTTGATTCAATGGACAACTGTCCTTCTTTAAACTCTTTCTTGAGCACATTAGCACCAGTCTTTCCTGATTTTCCTCTTCCCTCTTGCCACTCAATTAATAAAGTCTCCTTCCTTGACTCTTTTCAAATATTTTATGTCCTTTTTTCTAACTCCAATCTCATGGGGATTTTATTTATACCTATATATTCTAGTAGTATCTTACCTATATGGTGATGGCTGCCTCATTTGGATCTTCATTCCTGGCTTTATCCTTTCATTAATATCCTTATGAGATTGATTACTGACTATACAAGGTGTGATCAGGTCTACATCAGGCCTGTTTTCCATACTTTATTTTAAGCCATAGATTAGGTAACCAGTTGAGTAATAGAAGAAACCTATAACTCTGAAATTTACTTTTATTTTGGGGCTATATTTTTCAAATAGACAAGACATTTTTCAGTTCACAAGTTTGTAAATTTATTATTCCTCTTAGATACACTTCTTTTGTTTTTAATCCCAGGAAATGGCATTAATCATCCAATCAGAATGAATTAGCCACCATTCTTGACTCTTTTTTTTTTTTTTTACATTGCTACCAACACCTAATCACCAGGTTCCACTGGAACTCCTTTCACACCTCTGCAGTCATTCATTATTTCCAACCATATTTCCACTGACCTAGTAAAGAACCTTATCAGTTCTCATCTGTATTTTTCTTTCTTTGTAACTTGTTTTCCTTACGATAGTCTCACAACATGCCCTCCTCCAACAATTCATTCTCTTTCTGCTTCCAGAAGGATTTTATTAGAATACAAGTCTGCTCATGTCTGACCCATTCTTACAATTCACCACCTTTTTTGACCACTTCTGCTAACCATTTTGCTTTCCAGCCATATGAAACTAACAGCATTTCTTAGGATTTTTCATATTTTCTCTTAGCTCAAGAGTTTTTTATTTGGTAAGGTGTAAGTAACTTACAGTGTTTGGTAACTGAACACATAAAAATACTAAACCCATTACCACCTCCCAGAACTTCCCCTGACTGAGTTCTATAATGTGTACTTATCTTACGGAAGTTGGCTTATTCATCACTTCTTCCCCAAAAGGCTTTCTTAATCTTTAGTTCTTCCTGGTCCCAGGTAGTGAACGTACTTCTTCATCTCCACTGACTACATTGTATTATCATCTGTTTACTTGTTTATCTCTCTTGCATGTTCCTGATAACAAATACTTATTCATATTTGTATCCTCAATGACAACCACATAGTTGATAATAGAAGATACCCAATAAATATTTATTGAGTAGTGGGATGAAATTCTGTTGTAGAGAATTATTTTAAAAAGTCTGTTAAAATCATCCTATCAAGGCTTAGCTCACAAACTGCCTCCTAATTAAGCCTTTGAGATCCTTTTCCCTCTGTAACCTGATTATGACTTTTCTTCCCAAAAGAAAGAACTTTCTTTCCTTTCTCATAACTCATGATGTTGTGTCTTGTATAATTTATGTGCATGTTCCCATTCCAACATTAAGTTCTAAGGGACACTTAACCCAGGTTCTCCTTTTCTCCGTATCCCCAGCACTGAGCCCTGTCCTCTAAGGCAGTGGATTGTTATATGCTCAATGGATTTTGAATTTATTTAACTGCCATATCATGATCAGGCTACAGTATCAGTATCAGGCCAAGACCACATTATCAGTCATATTTTAGATCTACTGGAAATACAAACTTTTGTTACTTAAACTATTATATTAAAATAAATTCTCAGTATAAAACAGTGGATCATATTTTCCATGACACAGAAGTGTGAAGTCAGAATGATGTGATGAAGTGATTATTTATCATCTGTCTATCTATCTATCTACCTATCTATCTATCTATCATCTATCTATCTTTCTCTCTATCTCCTGGCACAATGTCAGAAACAGAATGCTCAATACAAGATAATTATTATTTTACGACATTTAAGTAATCAACATGTGCTTTCTAGAATACTTTTGAATATTGTTTATAATTCTCTGATGGCAATCCAGATGATATAGTAGACATCAGATGTTCCTCATTAAAACTATTGTTCTAAATTTTAAAATTTTCTCAGAAACTGCTATCAAGAGTCTATTGTATGCCATCATGAGGTGATTTGAGTCATAGCTATCACAGAATGATCACTGAGTTTTGTTAGATGTTCACAGTATTTCTTAGGAAAGAAACTAATCTTTGAATGAATTTTAAACAAAAGTACTTGAAAAGACAGATAATACCAATCGGGCACAATCAGAATTCATCACAGTAGAATACTTAATGTATATTCTTTCCAACATCATGATCCAGGTTATTATTACATTTAGCAAGCATTTATTAAATACCTACATGAGTAAAGGACTATAAATTTTTATAAAATTTTATGTTAGAAGAACTTAACTTTTACTCTTCTCTGTTTAAATGGGGATTGTCATGGGCTAGACAGAGAAAAGAAAGGGGGATGTACTGGTCAAGGGGTACAAATTTCCAGTTATGGAAGATGAATAAGTTCTGGGGATCTAATGTACAGCAATGTGACTATAATTAAGATATAATTAACAATGCTGATTTAGATACTTGAGATTTGCTAACTAGGTAGATCTTAAAATGTTCTCACCACACAAAAAAAGAAACTTGGCTTAATTGTGGTGATTATTTTGTAATGTATACATATTTCAAAATATCAAATGGCATGCCTTAAATATATACAATTTTTTTGTCAATTATACTTTAATAAAGCTGAAAAAAAAATAAGGCCAGAATTGCTCTGGTAAGTAGTACAAATTTATATTCACTTAAGAACAATTGCAAAAAACATACTACATACTTCCTAACATGAATATGTACACAAGTATCTTTCTTGCACTGTTTTTCTAAATGAGCAACGTGAAGATAATTACCTCACAATTAGTTCTTGTGGAGGGCATGTTCTTCAGTGAGGGCTTTAAATGCACCATTTCATTAACCTATGAGGCTCAGAGAAGTTAAACAAGCTGAGAAATAGCAGTAGAGATTTCAACTACAACAGACT
Organism: Ursus maritimus; assembly: GCF_017311325.1. Lineage (NCBI taxonomy): Eukaryota > Metazoa > Chordata > Mammalia > Carnivora > Ursidae > Ursus > Ursus maritimus. Next base: position 51,382,498 of record NW_024423675.1, read on the forward strand.
GATTTAAGAGCCATTGACGTTAGCCACTATGCAATACCGGTATAATGAGTTATTTTACAAGAGGAAATGTAAAATGCTCATTTCTTAAAAATGCACTCATATTTGGTATCTGCAATTTTATCATTTTCTAAAGAAAAATTTCTTATTATTCACTCTGAAAGTTTTCTAATACCAATTAAAATGCAGCCTGACCACGACTTATTTTTATCTTCCATTTAGTTCCAAGTGAATGTCTGCATTAATTCACAAATAGTTGATTTATTCTGTTGCATATCATTTAAAAAATATCACAGCGTATTTCATAATAACAGTACATTTATCACCATACAAATTGCATTAAATCTTCTCCCATAGTGAGGCTATAGTGCAAAAATAAATGTAATATTCATCTCATTCTGAGGTAGCCACTTGACAAATAGCTGAAACGGAGATCTGGAAAACAGATCTGTTGCAGACTGCCACAGCCAGGGTAGCCTGCAGCCATTTTCAAATGGACATTAATAAAGGCACTCTGAAATGTCTGAGAGGGCAATAAATAACAGACAAGAAACATGCCATCATTTGCCGAAAAAGTTCATTAGAGTACTAATTTTTTTTTTTTTTTTACAAAAGGTATTTAAGATTAATAAGTACTGGGAAAACAAACAAACAAGTGTGTATCTGTTAAGGAAAGAACTTTTTCTTCTACCACCTAGGCTCCTGAAGCAGGTCAGGTAAAATCCGCACATGCAATGTTAAGTAAATGTTAACATTATGATGCTATCAATTGACCCATAAAATAAATGCTGCCCCCATTCTGAAATGGACATCAAGGTAGATTCCCTAGATTACCAACTGATACAAATATAAGTATCAGTGCATGATGTTGTGTGTCTCTAAGTCATATGTACATGTCCTTTTATAGTTTCAGAGTGAGTTCATGCCTCATATTCATTTAATCACAACAATCTCATGAGTTAGCCTAGAATCTAAAACTGAAAGAGACAACGGGGGTCATGGAATACACACTCACTTCACAGATAAAGAAATCTGGATCCCACCTCATGTTTCAGAGGATGATTGCCAGAATGGTGAGGGAACTCAAACCCAGGAGAAAGCCTGTGCCCAAGAAATACTTGCCAAACTGGATTAAATGCAATAATGTTGCAAGAATTCTCTGCCCTAAATGCGTGTAGTTCTTAGTCATGGCGCTTCGAAGAATGAAGAGGTGGACCAGATGAAGAGTGGTGTGGGCAGAAAAACAAAGTTTATTGAGCAATAGTACAAAGCTCCCAGAACGGGAGGGAGGCCGGAGAGGCCTCCTGGAGTTTCTAAGTTTAGGGAAGTTTTAAGAGCTCTTTTGTGGAACTATGGTAAGCAATCAGAGTGTGCTGAGTCATGCCAATCAGGGCTCTGGTCACAGATCTGTCTACTAATGTCAATGAGCTAATGGTCTTTTTTGCTGACATCTGGGGGCTTATGTCTTAACTGCCCCTTGCCCATGATAGTAACAGATGCTTTGTGGTTAGTTGTCTTATTTTAGGACATTTTGCAGAAGTCTGCAAAGGCTGCAAAACAGAATGCGAGTGTGGTCCTATCTAAGCTGCAAACGGGATGTTAGTGCTGTTTTGTCTTAGCTGTCCTGACTCCATATCTTCTTGTTGGGACCCTGGCCCTGACTACCGAACTGTCCAATGTAATGTAGAAAAGTAATCTGTTTAAACACGAACCAAAAAATGGTAGAAAATAAATTTTCATGGAATTCAGATACAAAATGGTATTGATGAAGTCTAAATTTACATATTCTTTGCATATGGTAAATTAAAGTTTTATATTTTTATCTGTCACAAGAATTTGCTAGCTGGAAAATTACATTTAGGTGGATGACCTCTTTCCTAAATAGTACATAATTTCAAGAATTCAAAAAGGAAAAAAAAAAAGAGAGAGGCACTTATTAAAATTATTTTCCTAAAAAGAGATTCAGGATGCAACACTTACTCTTTCTTTTTCCTTTCTTTTTTTTTCCCCCCTGAAAGACATGCTTGGCATACAAGATATTTTAAAAATAAAATGAAGCAATGCAGAACTCAGTAAGCATTTTTATCTGGTTCAATGCCTTTAAATCCTTCATTAAAACTCTTGTCTATTTGCTACCAGCAGAAGAACCTTCTATATTATGTCAATATGTTCAGAGCAATATTGAAAAGAAATGTTGCTTTTCAATGATTTTTCCCCCTAATTAAGTTTTGTGGGAAAGAATTCCAGAACAAAGGCAGAGAAAAATCTATCACTGAAGGGCATGCTGCCCTGTGGACACAGAGCAGGAGTCAACTGCTAACCCTTTGAGGGTTCCCGTTCCTCCACCTCCGTCCTCCACTTCCTCCTTGTGACATCTGAGCTTGTTGGTCACAGTCTTGGTGCAGGAGAAACTGAAATGGCCTAAACCACATGGAAATTGATCCCATGTCCTCAGCTTCATAAGCACCATTTTGGGGAAGATCATACTTATGGTTTCCCCTAATTGCTGAGTTTTTAATATTTTATCCAATAAACTTTTTTTTTTTTTTTAAAGTAAAGTTCTAGTGATATCCAGTTGAGGATATCCAGAGAGGTTGCCAGGGCTGTTTGGCCTAAAGCCTGGAACAAGACTGTGAGTAATGAGGTAGGAGGGACTTATTATGGCTCTTTGAAGAGCCTTGAGGGGAAGCTGGTAAAGGAGGGTGGAGGAGGAGACTACCAGAAAGGAGATAAAGGAGCCCCTTAGGGAGTCCTGGAGAGTGGGAGGGGAACTTAGCTTCAGAAAGGCTTCTGGTAGGCAGGTGGTCCTTTGAACATTTATCTCATTCAAACCAAATTTCTAAGTCTTTTGAGGTTTGCCTGCCATAAGGTTTTGTAGCATAGTATTACATTTTCCTAAATGTAGGCTATTTGTCACCTTACAAATTGCTTGCCTTGTTTGTAGAAAAGAATGAAGAGCAGTGAGAGACTTCAAATGAGAGACTTCATTTTCTCTATGTGTGAGTATAGGCCATTAAATGGCCATTACAAATAAATCTCGTAGTTCACAGATATTGCTGCTTTATGATTTATCAGCTAAATCATCTATTACAAGAATGAGTCTTCAGTGGACAGATAAGGCAAAATTCTTAATTCTAAAATATGGTAGTCCTTTATTGAACTAATAATTTGCAGCTTTTGTCAAGGTGTATATTCCTGCCTGTGGCCATAGCTCTGAAGAAAATGGGAGTTCCTTTTCAATTTTGCCCAGTGGTCTAACACGCTTTTACATTCTATCAGTGTTTGCTGCATTCCAAGACTGTGTCCAGATATAGAGTAGCGTTATCTCTGCCTTCCCATATGGATCTATATTAATACATTCCCTATGAGTATGACGGATATATGAAGTAGGCATTTAGCTATTTTCTGTAATTTGAGAAGCTCAAAGAAAGCCCATCTTCCCAAAACATCACTGAAGGGTGCTTGGGGATCTGTTCTGAGCTCATTATTTTTAAAAACGCCAATTTTTAGTATATTAATATGATAATTTCCTAATACTTGAGCTAGGATTTATTTTATCGAATGAGTTTCAATCAGCAACCATTTGTTGGCCACATTTTATGTTTGAAACACAAAGTTATTTACCCTTTTGGACACAAACATAAAAGTTATCCTTGTACCTGGATAGCTTGTAGACTGCCAGATTGTGAGTTGCTTAAAGGCAGAGTGTCTTTTCTAGTGCCTAGAATGGTAGAATTAATAAATAATATTTAGAGAATAAACGCATTACTGAATGATTCCAGTAGATTCCTCATGTAACAAATATCTGTAGTCCATAGAGTCCATTATGAACAGCCTGAGAATATTTTAAAAGTTTTGGTAAAGGGAAGAGTCAGGTGAGGACTGATAGAGGCTTTGCAGAGTATGTTTCACATGCCTTTGATGTAGTTTTGGAATATTGACAAGGTCCGGAGGTGACAGCCAAGAAAGAATTCTTGAGACATCTTTGGCGCAAAAAGATGATTTTATTAAAGCACAGGACAGGACCCAGGGGCAGAAAGAGCCGCTGCACTGGGGCTGCTAGGAATGGCTGATTTTATACTTGGGAGTGGGGGAAGGTAAGGAAAAGGGAGGTGTCCAAAAGGACTTTTCATATGCTAAAGAAGACTCTCTGGATCCTGGAAGCCTTGCTATTGTCAAGCTAAGGTGGTTTTTCCCTCTAGCAAAACATTAACAGTAACACAGTTGTGAGTTTCCTCGAGGAGGGTCAGATGTATCCCACCCAGAGGTTGGGGGGGGTGGTTTGCGGAGTGTCAGCTTGTGCTTTGTCCTCAGCTTTCCTTCTGTTCCCTCATCATCTTGATTTTTGGGTAAGATTTAGGCAGCTTTTGCCAAAAGGTTATGGAATTTTTGTTAGCAGTAAGGACAGTGACCCAGAGATAAAAAATTAAAAAGTTGATCCTACTTAGGAATTGACCAGTGCTTCCAGTGAACTGTGAGGCAGGAAGTGGAAAAACAAGGAAACAAGGCTTGTGGCCGTAAGTGGAGTCCTATGAATGCCTTGTAAAGGCATGTGAACTTTATTCCTAAAATGAGCAATAGGGAGCTACTTGATTGTGGTAACAAAAAGGATCATTGAGTATGTGCGATGAAATGAAAACACAAAATAGTTTGGGGACAAAAGGCAGGTTTTTGCCTACAGCACAAATAGATAAATAACAAATAGATAAAAAACAAGTAGGTAAAGTTAGCCTAGAGTTCATTGAATCCAAGATAAGTTATTGCATAAGTTATTTGAATGCTAACTCTCTACATAAGAAGATATTTCTGTGCCAAATTTACTTTTTCAAAAAAATTTAATGCCCTCCTTCTCTTGGTCCTCTGGCACTTTTATTAGATATCTAGGGCATTTGGTGACTTTATTCATTGGTTCTGTGAATAGTATGGGATTTCCTTGGTGTAGGACTCAGTGAGGACCTTTTGGCTGATGGACTGAAGGGCCTTTGGGAACACTTGGACCATTGCCGTGGGAGAAGGGTGGAGCCCGAGTGGAGGAGAGAAAAGTCCACAGTTTTTTTTACATGAGAAAATAAGTTACATAAAGGAGATACTCTCCAAACATAAAGAGAAAACACTGCAAAAGAATCTGGGTTTATATCTTCAGTTTTATTGTTAATACTGTTGCCTGTGTCTTCTAAAATCTCAGTTAAATGTCTTGAAATCTAGGCACAAAGAGCAAAAACACCCGCTCAGTTGGTTCTCACCCTTACAAACTCTAAGCGGTGCCAAGGGCTTATGAGGCACCATTCTCATAGATTTTTAATGGCAGTCACATGATCTCTCTTTTAATTTCCCTAGATCAAGATTTAGAAAGTGCTCCTTTTATAAATCAGAGGATATATGCAAAATGCCCCCTTTAAAGGCGGCTGCTCAGCACAGCAGTACAAGGGATTGGATTCAACGCGTTGGAACTTGCCCCCACTTTTTTTTTTCCAGATGGATAATTATTAGAGGGTTATTAGAAGTAGTTAAGTGGAAGGCAATTATGAGAAGACTATGGACAAATCTGCCTTCATTTTGCTTTGAATGTTGAAGCATTCACAGTATTTGTGTGTTCCTGGTAATGGAATTCAACCCTTTTATCTTTTGTTAAAATGTTCTTCAAATATATATGATTATGTAGATGTATAGAAATAAAGCACGTATTACAGAGTTAGTCTTTCTGCAATTGTTCTCCTGTTAGAACAAATGTAAAGTCTCTTTTATTATGTAACTGCAGCAAGGATGACTTTTGAACTTCTTAAGGTGACTTTTATTTATTTTTAAGGTCCACGCATTTTATTTCAGTCACTTAAATAGAGGTACCAAACACAGGAATATTGCCAAGGCATCTTTTTTTTTTTTGGAAAAAGATTTATTTATTTATTTATTTATTTATGAAAAAGAGCCCGAGCCCGGATGGGGGAGGGGCAAAGAGAGAGGGAGACAGAGAATCTCAAGGAGACTCCTCGCTCAGCTGATGTGGGGCTGGATCCCAGGACCCTGAGATCATGACTGGAGCTGAAACCAAGAGTCAAAGGCTTAACTGACTGAGCCACCCAGGCATCCCTCAGGGTATCTTTGAATAAGTGAAAACTTTTAGAAAAAATTATGCAAATAATCTATTTCACTATATTTTTATATTCTACCTGAATGTTTTCAATTAAATTAACATCAGAATAGTTTTTAAAAATTGCATACCTGCAATACATATTGTCCAGATGTTTGAGCCATTTCAATAAAAATCAATCCATCTAGGTTTTTTTTTTTTTTAAAGAACATTGCAGAGAATATAACCTCCATAACCTTAAGAAATCTATAATTTGGAAGCGGTTTACTTTTATGCATAAGGCATTAAGTTTGGCTACAAAATCTCTGACGAGGACAAACTGTCAACTGTTGCTAATCATTCTTATTCTTACAATATTTTAAAAAATGTATTTGTGAAAGAAGAAAATGCCTTCAATTGTTTTAAAACTAAATATAAGAGAGTTATTGCTCTTATGAAGCTTATTTGCATGTTTCAGAATCCTGAATATATATTAGTAATTAATATTTATCTCACTTCAAGGAATACTACAACATAAATTCACTCATAATGACATGTTACCTATTCCTTATCTGGCAATAAATAGAGTAAATGACTTAAACCAATTTTTTTTCTTCCTTGAATATTTAATGGAAATCACCAATGAAGCTGTATAGGGCTACAGTTTTCTTTGTGGGAATATTTTTAATTGCAAATTTATTTTTATTCACAGGTATAGGATTATTGGGTTTTTTTTCAATTCTTCTTATGTCCATTTTTCTTATTTCAATTTTCACCCAATCTGTTAGCTTTATTGGCATACAACTTTTCATAATAATTTCTTATCTTTTTAATGTAGAATCTATAGTAATATTTCTTTTTTCATTGCTGTTATGGGTAACACATGTTCTCTCTCTGTTTTGATCATTATACCTACAGAGTTATAACTTCTATTGATTTTCCAAATAATCGTTCATCTTGGTTTTTCTGATTTTTCTTTCTTGTTTATGCTTGTACCTCCATTACTCCCTTTCTTCTGCATAATTTCAATTCACTTTCACATTCATTTGCTAGCTTACTAAAGTGGAAGCAGCGTTAATTTTTAATCATTCTGTTTTTCTTTGATGTGCACTTATAAAAATTTTCCTCTTACTACTGCTTTAACTGCATCCCATGAATTTGAATATCTTGTGTTTTAGTTATCATTCAGTTCAAAGATTTTTATAATTACTCATGTGATTTATTCTTTAATCTATGGATTATATATGTGTGTTGCTTAACTACAAATATTTGGTTACTTTCCAGGTTGTTTTGTTATTGATTTCTAAGTTTAATTGAATTTTAATGAGATGTGTTTTGTGGTCCAGGAGTGGTCTATCTTGGTACATGTTTCATGTGCACTGAAAATAATATGTCTTCTGCATGTGTTTGATATAATGTTTTATAAATGTCTATTAGGATAAATTCGGTTTATATTATTTGTTCTCTTAAAATATATAAAATAGATAATTATATTTGTGAATTTGTATGTTTTCCCATTAGTTCTGTCTGATTTTATTCCACATATTTTGAAACTCTATTAGGGTTGGTATGTATGCTTGGTTTTGTCGCTATGAAAATATCCTGCTCCATTTTGGGGAATATTCCTTGTTCTGAAGCCTATTTTGGCTAATATTAATATAGTTGCACCAGCTTTGCTCTGCTTATTATTTGTATGATATAGATTTTTTCTGTCCTTTTGCCCTCAACTTATTTAGGTCTTTATATTTAAACTGCATTTTTAAAGAAAGCTTACAGTAGCATCTTATTTTTTATATAAAAACTAATAATGATTTTCTATTAATTAGAGTGCCGACTCCTCATACATTTAATATAATTATTGATATAGTTTGGTTAAAGTCTGTTACTTTGGGGTACCTATGTGGCTCAGTCGATTAAGTGTCTGCCTTCAGCTCAAGTCATGATTTCAGAGTCCTGGGATCAGGCCCCATGTTGGACTCCCTGCTCAGTGGGGAGTCTGCTTTTCCCTCTCCCCCTGCCTTCCCCCCACCCAGCTCATGTGCTCACGTGTGCTCTCATTCTCAAATAAATAAAATATTAAAAAAATAAAGTCTACTACCTTGTTAAAATGTTGTTTATTTATCCTCTTGGTTCTCTGTTTCTTTTTAAATTTTTTAATTAATGTTTAAAAATTTTGATACAGTGTGCATAATGAAATTTACCATTTTAACCATTTTTGTGATCCTCCTACTTTTGAATTAATTAAATATTGAATTGGTTAAATATTTCCTTATATCCCATTTTATCTCCTCTGTTGACTTTTTTGCTATACTAACACTAGAAGTGATTGTTCTAGGGACCAAAATATGCACCTTTAATTTGTCATAGTCCACCTTAAATTGTTTTTATTAAGACAATTAATAAGAATTGTAAGAATGTAGAACCTTAGCATAGTATTATATTTCTATTTTCCCATATACCATTCTTCATGCTATTTTTGTCATGTAATTAACTACTCTGTATGTTAAGACTCTTCCCAATACATTGTTGCTATTTTTGTTTTAACAGTCCATTGTACTTTAAGGATATAAAAATGAAAAATAAGCCTTATGTATTTATCCACATATTTTTTCTCTAGAACTTTTTATTCCTTTGTATATATTCAAGTGGTTTAATTATTTCCTTTAGCCTAAAAAACTTTATTTAACATTATTTGTGACTGAGGTCTGTTGGTCATGTATTATCTCACCAAAAAACCTATTCTACTTTAAATACTTTTTAGTTTGATGTAGTCCCACTTGTTTATTTTTGCCTCTGTTGCCTGTTCTTTGGTGTCATATTAAAAAAAAAAAAATCATTGCCAAGACCAGTGGCAAGGAGTTTTTTTCCATATGTTTTCTTCTACGAGTTTTATGCTTTCAGGTCTTACATTTAAGTTTTTAATCCATTTTGAGTTAATTCTTGTAAGTGGAATAAGATGGAAGTCTAGTATCATTCTTTTGCATGTAGATATCCAGTTTTCACAGCATGATTTATTGAAGAGACTATCCTTTCTCTATTGTGTATTGTTGATGCCCTTGTCAAAGATTAGTACATCATGTTTATGTGTTGCAATCTGGGCTTTCAATTCTGTTTCAATGGTTTGTCTCTTTTTATGCCAATACCATACTGTTTTGATTACTATAGCTTTGTAATATTGTTTGAAATCAGAAAGTATGATGCTTACAGTTTTGTTCTTCTTTATCAAGATTTATTTGGCTATCTTAGGTCTTTTGTGTTTCCATATGAATTTTAGGATTGTTTTTTATTTCTCTGAAAAATAGCAATGGAATTTTGATAGAGATTGAATTGAATCTGTAAATTGCTTCGGGTGGTATACCTCCTTGCTTAGATTTATTATAAAATATTTAGTTTTATTGTTTTTGATGTTATCATAAATGGGATTGTTTCCTTAATTTCTTTATCCAAAATTTGTTAGCATATAGAAATGGAACTGGTTTTGTATATTGATTTTGTATCCTGCAACTTTACTGAATTTGTCTTATTAGTTCTAACAATTTTTTTGGTGAAGTCTTCAGGGTTTTCATGTAAGATCATGTTGTCTACAAAAAGAGACAGTTTTACTTCTTCCCTTTTAATTTGGATACATTTTATTTATTTATTTATTTTTGATTCCTGATTTTTCTAAGACTTTCAATATTATGTTGAATAGAAGTGGCAAGAGTGGGCACCCTTGTCTTCCTCATATTAAAGAAAAAACTTTCAGCTTTTGCTGTTGAGTATGATGTTAGCTATGGGTTTGGTCATTTATGGCCTTTATTATGTAGAGGTGCATTTTTCTATACCTGATTTGTTGAGAGCTTTTATTGTGAAAGAATGTTGACCTTGTCAAATGTTTTAACCAACAAAATGAAAAGGTATCCTACAGAATGTGAGAAAATATTTGTGAATTGTATATCTGATAAAAGGTTAATACCCAAAATGTACAAGGAGCCTATACAACTCAGTAACAAAAAACCCCACAGATAATGGGCAAAAAAATTGAATAGACATTTTTCCAAAGAAGACATTCAAATGGCCAACAGGTACATGAAACAGTGCTCAACATTACTAATCATTAGGAAAATGCAAATCAATACCACAATGAGATATCAACTCACACCTATTAGGATGTCTTTTATGAAAAAAACAATAGATAACAAATGTTGGTGAGGATATGGAGGAAAAGGAAACCTTGCATATTGTTGATGGGAATGTAAATTGGTGCAGTCACTATGTAAAACAATATGGAGGTTTCGTAAAAAATTAAACATAGATTTACAATATGATCCAACTATCTCCCTAGTGGGTATATATCTGAAGGAAATGATATCTACACCACCATGTTACAACATTATTTACAATAGTCAAGACATGGAAACAACCAAGTGCCCACTGATGGATGAATGGATAAAGTAGATGTAGTGTATACATACACACCCACCCACAATGGAATATTATTCAGCATGGGAAAGTAAGAAATCTTGCCATTTGCAAAAACATGGATAAACTTAGAGGACATTATGCTAAATGATATTGGCAAGACAGACAAATACTATATGATCTCACTTATATGTGGAATCTACAAGAAAAATAGTTGAACTCGACCTCATAGTATCAGAGAGTAGAATGGTGGTTACCAGGAGCTGGGAAGTGGAGGAGATGGGAAGATGCTGATCAAAGGGTATAAGCTTCAGTTATAAGATGAGTAAGCTCTTGGAACCTAATGTGTAGCATGGTGACTATAGTTAATAATACTGTATTGTATATTTGAATTTGCCAAGAGAGTAGACCTTAAACATTCTTAACACACACACACACACACACACACACACACACACACAAGTGGCTATGTAGGGTGTTAGATGTGTTAATTAACCTGATTATGGTAATCATTTAACCACATTACATATTTATATACAATTTTATTTGTCAATTACACCTCAGTGAAACTGAAAAAAAATTTTAAATGCAGTGCATAATCCCGGATTAGCTCCTGGATCCAAACTGTTTAAAATGATCTAATTGGGGAATTTTAAACTGCATTTCTGACTGTATATTAGATAGTATTGTGTCATTGTTAAATTTTCTGATCATTGTATTTTGGTTATCAGGGGGAATATTCCTATTCTTTAGAGATACATGCTGAGCTATTTATGAGTAAAGTGTCATGATATCTGCAATTACCTCAATTAATTCAGAGGAAAAAGATAAAACAGTGTACAAAATGTTGACAACTGGTGACTCTTAAGTGAAGAATACGTGAGGATTCATTGTACTATTCTTGCAACTCTTCTGTAAGTTTAAAATTTCTTTCAAAATAGAAATCTGGGAAAAAGACCTTTAATTCACCTTCCTTTTTTGAAGGGTATTTTACCAGATATAGAATACTCTAGGTTGATTTTTTTCCCTTTCATCACTTGTCTTCTGCTGTGTGTTATTTTCTGATGACATGAGCATGATCATTCTTATTACTGTTCATGAATATGTAATGGGCCTTTTTTCCTCTGGCTACTCTAAGACTTACTTTTTTCCTTTGGTTTATAGAAATTTGATGGAACTGGTGTGGTTTTCTTTGTATTTGTCCTTTCTATTTTTTTTTTAATTTGGAGTTTCAATTTTAATTGAAATACTCTAATTTGAATTTGAGCATTGAGGAGTAACAATGAAACATGTTTTTAATTTCTAAAGTAAATGACTAGCTGTATTAATTTTAAAGCAGTCCTTTGTATTTTGTTGAGCTTCTTGGAAGTGTGGGTTAATGTTTTAAATCAAAATTAAAAATTTAAATTATTATTTATTCAAATTTTTTTCCATCCCCATCACTCTCCTCTCCTTGAGCCCCAGATACTTGTGTATTCGACATTTTGGGATTATCTCATCTTTCTGCGAAGGTCATTTATGTATGTATGTATGTATGTATGTCTTCCTGTCTGTTCTTTGGTTTAGTGTGTATCACTTTGTCATCTTCAAGTTCACTTTTTGTCTCCCTTTTGCAGTGTCCAATCTGTTAAGCCCAGCCAGTGAATTTTAAAAAATTCCAGTGTTGTATTTTCAGTCCTAGAATTTCCATTTCTTTCTTTTTTATGGTTTCCATTTCTCTTTTGTGATTTCTTATGTACTTTCTCATTATGTTCATCTTTTCATATAAATTCTTTAAGGCTCTTATCGACAAATTCCAATATTGTTGTCATTTAAAGGTTTATATCTATTGACTTTTTTCTTCTGAGTCACATTTTTCTGCTTATGCACATACCTAGTATTTTTTATTGTAAGCATTATAAATGTTACATTGTTGAGAGTCTGGATTTTGTCTTTGAGTTGTTCTCAGAGAGGTAATTTACTGATGGATCAGCTTTATCCTTTTAAGGCTTGCTTTTAGGCTTTATTAGGGTAGATATACATCAGGTATTCCTGACTACACTACTGACATTTTGGACTGAATAATTATTTGTTTTGGGCAGCAAAGCATCTTTGTGCAATGTAGCATCCCTGATTCTACTCATTAGATGCTAGTCACACTTCCTACCCCCACCCCAAAGCATAACAAATGACAAGATCTCTAGACATTGCCAAAGGTTCCCTGGAAAGGGGTTAAAATCATCCCAGTTGGGAATCACCAACCTACAGCAGCCATTTCTCTACATCAGAATAGCTCTTCTCCTTATGGGTGGCGTCAACTGAAGGTACAGAATGTTTAATGAGATGGCTTCACTCTGGCTGGTCAGAGCTCCATGGCCTTTCAGGACTATGTATCCTCTGGAATCAGCTCAGCTCACATTCTCTCGATAGCCATATAATGTTAGGCCTCATGGAGTCTTGGTTTATATATTTTCAGTTTATATTCAGCCCAAGAGTCAAGTGGACTTCTTTGCAGATTTGTGGACCTTTTTCTCAGTTTAGCTCCTGCATCTATATTACTCTGCCTTGCAAATTTCTACCAGCACCTGTTACTCTGAACTCTAAATTTTGTTTCTTCCACCTACCAAGACTTCTGCTCTTTGTTGGGCTCTACTGCCCTGGTGCAGTGATTTGGATAATGCTCCCCAGCAGAAAGCTGAGGCTAATGTGGACATTATCTTGTGTGGTTCCCTGTCTCAATGATCACAGCCCTGAGCTATCTGTTGTCCTATGCTTTAAAATAGTTGCTACACACATTTGTCCAATTTTATTATTACTTATAGTGAGAACTTAACACAGGGTGAGCATTACTTTTTCATAGCTTATTCTCATAACTGTCACTCTGTTAAGAATCTGAATGTTTCTAGTTGCTATTGTGGTCTTAAGAACTTTTCCATTTGTATGTTTGTTGTCAGGTTGAAGAAGCATCACAACCCTGACATTGACTGTTTCTTTGCCAACCTTACTGGGTTAATAGTTATATGCCTTGGGGCGCCTGGGTGGCACAGCAGTTAAGCGTCTGCCTTCGGCTCAGGGCGTGATCCCGGCGTTATGGGATCGAGCCCCACATTAGGCTCCTCTGCTATGAGCCTGCTTCTTCCTCTCCCACTCCCCCTGCTTGTGTTCCCTCTCTCGCTGGCTGTCTCTATCTCTGTCGAATAAATAAATAAAATCTTAAAAAAAAAAGTTATATGCCTTGATATATGCAGATAATCATGGGCCCAGGATGATATAATTTTTCTTTCCTGAAGATGTGAATATTTTCTATGTTATAGATTGTGTCTCCTTTCTCTTTATTTTACCCATTACTTCTTTAACATTCTTATGTATTTATTTATTTTTAACACCAGTCTAGCCTTTTCTTGCCTTTGGGAAATAACTTTATATTAAGAGAGCTACTTTCTTTGACTATGGGTATTTTATTACTTAGGTAAGAATTAACTAACATTTCTAAATAGTGCTTAAAATTTTTAAAATGCTAAAACAACAACAAAAATTTGGAAGAATTAATTTCTGATTAGTATTGTTTTTCCCATGTTCTTTTTGCTTATAATTTCTTCTGAACCTAACTTTTATGATTGCAAATTTTATCTTAAACCAAATTCTCAGGCCGTTTTATAACTAGTATAATAGGAAGTGAACTAATCAGGGATTTGGGGATCAGGATTTAAGCAACAGCTTTGCTCCTGACCAGTTATATGATACTTAGCAAATTACATAGCACATTTGGTCTCAGTGTCCAAATCCTTAATGGGCTAGATGCTTTCAAATGTCCTTTTCAGCTCTAAATTCTGTCTTGGATCTTAAAGGCAACTGAAATGTTTCTCTTTTCCCAAGGTAGCAAACTCAGACTCTGAAAGACATTATAGTTATTTAAAATGGTCTTTTATTATAGTCAACAAAGGACAAAATATGATAAATATGAAAGCAATTAGAAAATATTTAAAGTGCTTAATAATATAATTTCCTGTTATAATTTCAGGGAAGTAAAAAATGGTCTTGTTTATTTTTATGTTTTGTGGATCTTATACATGGTAGATCTTGAATAGTTTCATACTTTTATATTTCTGAAGAAAGAGAATAAAGGCTGAAGTAATTTCTTGTGACAAAAGGAATATGGCTCCCCTCTTTTCAAAATGTGGCCTTTTTGTCATGCCTCTCTCACTGCCTCTTCCGCCTGTTTCATCTGGTTTATAAGTGAGGTGGTCCCATCTTTGGCCTACACGATGACTGAATTCTAAACTGTAAGAAGCTGACTCATGCCTGTGTGCATTTGACAACCTTGTGTTGAAAGGAGCTCCGCACTAGGTGCTGTGAATAAAGAAACTGCTAAGCAACTGAAATCTGCTCTAAAGGAGCTCAAGGTCCAGTGGAAGAAATTAATTGGACAGCCAATAATTATAAATCCATGTGATCAGTGCACGAGGTACTAGAGAATCAAAGGCAAGAAATCAAAGTAAGAAATATAAATGGGTTTTTCATGTCAACATTGGAGTTGCGAATACTTTCGGCACTGGCTTCTTTTGGACCTCACATAAGTCAAGCTTTTTCCTGTGTCAGAGTCTTTGTTCTAGAATGTTCTTTATATCTTCACTTTGTTGGCTCCAAGTTTCAGTTCAAGTATCACTTTCTTTAAGGCCTTCGCTGTTTAACTTATTCAAAATAGTTTCGTCTTCATTATTTAATTTCCCTAATACTTTACTTTCAGCTACTTACCATTATTCACAATTAACTTTGTCACTGTTTATTGTCTGTCTCCCCAAATGGTAGGAACCTGTTTTGATCACTTTCTAGATCCCTATTACCTAGAACATGCCTGGCTCATAGAAGCCCCTGAAAAATATTTGTTGAATGAAAGGAAGATTGAATGTGAAGTAATTGGAGAATAAACGTTTCTCCTTCTACCTATCCTTACTATTCAAAAAATGTTAGGCCATTAGTACAAAAAAATTACCCTCAATATTTCATGTTCATTAATTCAGAAAATATTTATTGAGTCAAGTATTGCTCTAGGTCAGTGTTCATGATATGTAATAATAACCATTCTACCTTGTTAAGAAAAATATTGTTTATTACTTGCTTATTTCTATCGATGGTCAGTAAGCTTGAACTATATAAAATCTAAACTCTAAAAATGAATCGTTTTTTATTTTTTACTTTGCTAAAGCCTTTGTTTTTTTCCCCCCAAGATTTTATTTAAATTCAAGTTAATTAACATATAGTGTAGTGGTTTCAGGAGTAGAATTTAGTGATTCATCACCTACATTATAATGTCCAGTGCTCATCACAACACATGCCCTTCTTAATGCCCTTCACCCATTTAGCCCATGTCCCCACCCATCTCCCCTCCAACAGCCCTCAGTTTGTTCTCTATAATTAAGAGTCTCTTATGGTTTGCCTCCTTCTCTGTTTTTATCTTATTTGATTTTTCTTTCCCTTCCCCTATGTTTATCTGTTTTGTTTCTTAAATTATACATATGATTGAAATCATATGGTATTTATCTTTCTCTGGCTGACTTATTTCACTTAGCACAATACACTGTAGTTCCACCCGCATCATTGCAAATGGCAAGATTTCATTCTTTTTGATGGCTGAGTAATATCTTTTTTATCCATTCATTAGTCCATAATTATCTATAATTTAACTATTGTTGAAAGTGCTGCTATAAACATTGGGGTACATGGCGCCCTTTCAATCAATATTTTTGTATCCTTTGGATAAATACCTAGTAGTGTAATTGCTGGATCATAGGGTCATTCTATTTTTGACTTTTTGAGGAACCTCTGTACTGTTTTCCAGAGTGGTTGTACCAGTTTGCATTCCCACCAACAGTTTTAGAGGGTTCTCGTTTCTCTGCATCCTCCCTAACATTTATTGTTTCCTGAGCTGTTAATTTTAACTATTCTGACAGGTATGAGGTCATATCTCATTGTGGTTTTGATTTGTATTTCCCTGATGATGAGTGATTTTGAGCATTTTTTCATGTGTCTGTTGGCCATGTGTATGTCTTCTTTGGAGAAATGTCTGTTCATATGTTCTGCCCATTTCTTAATTGGATTATTTATATTTTGGGTGTTAAGTTTGATAAGTTCTTTATAGATTTTGGATGCTACCCCTTTATCTGATACGTCATTTGCAAATATCTTTGGCCACTCTGTAGGTTGCCTTTTAGTTTTCTTGATTGTTTCCTTTGCTGTGCAGAAACTTTTTATCTTGATGAAGTCCTAATAGTTCATTTTTTTCTTGTTTCCCTTGCCTCCAGAGACATGTCTAATAAGAAGTTGCTATAGCCAATGTCAAAGAACTTTCTACCTGTGTTCTCCGCTAGGATTTTGATGGTTTCCTGTCTCACATTTAGGTCTTTAATCTATTTTGAATTTATTTTTGTGTATGATGTAAGAAGGTGATCCAGTTTCAGTCTTCCAATTTTCCCAACACCCTTTGTTAAGGAGACTGTCTTTTTGCTATTGGATATTCTTTCCTGCTTTGTTGAAGATTAGTTGACCAGATAGTTGTGGGTCCATTTCTGGGTTCTCTATTCTGTTCCATTGATCTATGTGTCTCTTTTTGTGCCAGAACCACACTGTCTTGATGATTATAGAAAATTCGAACAGATCCATAATCAGTAAAGAAATTAAATCAGTAATCAGAAATCTCCCAACATAGAAGAGTCCAGGGCTGGATGGGTTCCCAGGGGAATTCTACCAAACATTTAAAGAAGAATTAGTACCTATATTCTTCTGAAGCTGTTCCAAAAGATAGAAATGGAAGAAAAGCTTCCAAACACATTCTATGAGACCAGCATTATCTTGATTCCAAGACCAGACAAAGACCCCACTAAAAAGGAGAATTACAGACCAATATCCCTGATAAACATGGATGCAAAATTTCTCAACAAGATTAACTAGCTAATTGAATCCAACAGTACATTATAAGTATTAGTCACCATGATCAAGTAGGATTTATTCCTGGGCTGCAGGGGTGGTTCAATATCTGCAAAGCAAGCAATGTGATACACCACATTAATAAAAGAATGGATAAGAACCAGATGATCCTCCCAATAGATGCAGAAAAATCATTTGACAAAATACAGTATCCTTTCTTGATTAAAACTCCTCACAGTGTAGGGATAGAGGGAACATACCTCAACATCCTAAAGACCATATATGAAAGACCCACAGCTAACATCATCCTCAATGGGGAAAAACTGAGAGCTTTTCCCCTAAGGTCAGGAACACAGCAGGGACGTTCCCTCTCACCACTGTTGCTCAACATAGTACTGGAAGTCCTAGCCTCTGCAATCAGACAACAAAAAGAAATAAAATGCATCCAGATCAGCAAGTAAGAAATCAAACTTTCACTCTTTGCAGCTGACATGATACTCTATGTAGAAAATCCAAAGGACTCCACCAAAAAATTGCTAGAACTGATACAGGAATTCAGCAAAGTTGCAGGTTATAAAATCAATGCACAGAAATCTGTTGCTTTTCTATACACCAATAATGAAGCAGCAGAAAGAGAAATCAGAGAATTGATCCATTTACAGTAGCACCAAAACCCATCAGATACCTAGGAATAAACCTAGGAATGAAGCTTTTACCAAAGGGGTAAAAGATCTGTACTCTGAAAACTATAGAACATTTATGAAAGCAATTGCAGAAGGCATAAAGAAATGGAAAAACATTCCATGCTCATGGATTGGAAGAACAAATATTGTTAAAATGTCTATGAAACACAAAGCAATCTACACATTCAATTCAATCCCTATCAAAATAACACCAGCATTTTTCACAGAGCTAGAACAAATAATTCTAAAATGTGTATGGAACCAGAAAAGACCCCGAATAGCCAAAGTAATGTTGAAAAAGAAAACCAAAGCTGGAGGCATCACAATTCTGGACTTCAAAATGAATCATTTAAAATGTAAGCATAGGGGCACCTAGGTGGCTCAGTCTTTAAGCGTCTGCCTTTGGCTCAGGGCGTGATCCCAAGGTCCTGGGATGGAGCCCCTCATCAGGCTCCCTGCTCCACTGGGAGCCTGCTTCTTCCTCTCCCACTCGCCCTGCTTGTGTTCCCTTTCTCGCTGGCTGTCTCTCTCTCTGTCAAATAAATAAATAAAATCTTCAAAAAAAAATGTAAGCATACACAATATATAGAATAATGATTACTGTATTAGCAGCAGCAAAATCTAGTGTGATAGATTAGGTAACTGAGAGATATTCTTGCCTACCTCCCTCCTTGTTCCAGAAAAAGAGGGTTACTTCCATGTTTCTTGACTTTTGGGGATAAGCCACATTACTTGCTTAGGCTGATGAAACATTAGCAAATCTAACACAAAAAGAGATTTGGTTTCTTGCACAGTTGGGTTTGTCCTCTTGTGCTTCTGCCATCACCATAAGCCACGCTTCACCAAATAGCTGCTGCTCCCCTCCTCCCAGATCATGTCCAGGATGAATATTTAAGTAGTAGAGATGAGCTTAATGCCCATTAGCTTGGAGCAGAGCATCCCAGTAAAGCTCAACCTAAATCAGCCATACCTGTCCCACCTGCAGATATGTGAATGAGGATAAACGATTGCAGTTTTAAGCCACTGGAGTGGTTTGTTATAGTTCATAAATAACCGATGTGCCTACTAGAATGTGAAACTCAGCTGGATACAAGCCTCACAGTGCTGTTGAAATCCTGAGTTAAGAAATTTAAATGTACATGTACACTTTGTTTTTATGCTGTTGGATATATGGAAATTATTTAGGAAAGCATCAAATGGGCCCATGAACTAGAAAGGCACAAGAAGGGAGGTTTTATAGCATTCTTATGCAAGGAAAGAAGCAAGTTCTGCTCTTACTAGTCATATTTGCCTTGTAACTTAAGCCAGGTTAGCACGTTATAGAACTTTGTGTTGATTTTTGGTTTTCCTCTCTTGTGTTAAATATGTATCCTTAGAGAAAGACTGGGAGAAAATGATAACAATGCATATTTATTGAGCACTTGCTATGACAGGCACAGTTTCAGGAGCTCATCATTCAATTAGCACTCTGCAAAGAGATGAGATAGAGATATTATTTCTACTTAGTAGATGAGAAAACTGAGGTTCCGAGTCTCTAAGTAATTTGTCCAAGGTCACAGAGCTGGTCAGTGGCATAAATAAAATTCCAACCAAACAACATGGTTCCAGGATCTATACACTTAACTACAATTCAGCATTGGAGTATTTCTGGCCTATGACTCATATATTACTCACATATAATACAGAAACATCTGGCTTCTCAGTACTGTTTCCCTCACAAATTTCAAATAGCTCAAAATTGATTTTAAATACTGCGGTTTGGGCAATTTAAGGATTGCTAAGTGCAGGTGTTCTGAGTGTGTCTCTTTGTTTTGAGTCTGCCAACTGCCTTCTTAAGCTTCTGTCCATCAGAATAGGGAAGGCAGTAGACCATAAAAAAACAGCCCATAGGAGGAGATGGACACCTGGGGGGTGCAGGGCCTGAAAGGCAGGTTGGCGATGCCATGATAAAGCTGATAGTCACATATCTTAACTTCCTTTTTGTAGCTAATCAGGAAATGTGGTTTTAAAAATAATAATAGTAAAAAAAATAATTGTAATAATAATGTATTAATAATACAGGTTATTAATGAAGATGGGCAACGGCATATTTGAAGTTATTTCAAAAAAGAAAGAAAAAAATGTTTTCCAAAGCCATTATTTTTCTTTAGTGGATAAGTATAGCTGTTTTTATCTACAAATGTGTATATTAAAGAGAGAACCTGCACACGATTGAGCATTCTTTGTCCTGGATGTTAAAGTGATAAATGATGCTTCATTACAATTGTAATGCAAAGAGAGGCTTTTTCAAATTAACTACTGTGAATTTTAGGGTTATGTAAAAATCAGAAATTTTAGCTTCAGCCAATCTGCTTTTTACTTAGTGATGGATAAGTTCATAGAGCAAATCAGATATAAAATGAACAAGTCTTGGTCCCGAGCACCTCACCCAATTAAAACAAATTTAATAGTTCGCAACATTCTCTTCAGGTTCCTCTCTTCTTCTCTTCCCATACAACCATAGAATTTAAAAAATTTAAAAAATAGACTTTCATGTCATCCAGACAAATGTCTATTTGGTTCTTGAATTTCCTCTGATGGAGGAATGTACCATTTCTGGGGTAAATCCAACCTCACATGTGATGCTTTTAGTTGACCCTCTCAAACCTAACACGTCCCAAACGAACTTGCTCAAGTCAGAAATAGTCATTCTTGCCCCACCCCCTTCATCCTTAACATCTAACCCATCACCAAGTTATTCTGAGGGTAACTGCAAATATCTTATGAATGTCTTCACTTCCCTATGTGTTTACTTCCCTATGTGTCAAAAATTGGGTCCCAGACACCATAATCTGTCTTGCATATTGATTTAATAGTCTCTGATTTCTTTGGTTCTGTACCTACATCTTTTAAATCTGTACTCCTAGCAAGCCAGAGTGTTTTTTTTTCTTTAATTTAAGTCAGATCTTTTACTCCCTTCTCTGAAGCCCTTCACCCTTCAATAGATTCATATTGTTCTTAGATATAACTATAAACTTTGGCCCTGCATCCTCTGATATTCTCATCTCTCTGTACAGTGCTTATCAGTGAGGACCTTCTTTGATTGCATTACACACCATTCCCATTCCCACTTTAAGAATTAAATGGTATAATACATGTAAAGCACTCAGAATTGTGCCAAACGGATAGACTCAAATAAGTACATAGTTAGCTATTTTTATTGTATGGCTGGTGTTTATTTATTCTGTGCCTGTTTCTCTATTAGAATTTGAAGGAAGGGGCTGTGTCTATTTTGTTCAATGGCTCATAGCTCAATACCTGGAAATACAGTATTTGTATTTAATAATTTTATTTTATTTATTCTATTTTTTAAAAGATTTTATTTATTTATTTGAGAGAGAGAGGGAGCAGAGAGCACAAATGGGAGGGAGAGGGAGAGGGGTAGAGGAGGAGGGAGAAACAGGCTCCCCACTGAGCAGTGAGCCCAATGTGGGGCTCCAGGACCCTGAGATCATCAAGCAGATGTTTAATCAACTGAGCCACCCAGGTGCCCTGTGTATTTCCTAATTTAAAATATATGTTGAATGAAATCTATATTTAGGAAGTTCTAGCCTATAGAAAGTTATTTTTTGAAGATTTATCTATTTTATTGAGAGAGAGAGAGTGAGAGAGCAAGTGTGTGTGTGAGTAGGGATGGGACAGAGGGAGAGGGAGACAAGCAGGGCTCTATCCCAGGATCCTGAGATCATGACCTGAGTCAAAATTAAGAATTAGATGCTCAAGCGAATGAGCCACCCAGGGCCCCTTAGATGGTTGTCTTTTATATTGAGTTGAAATTTATTTGTCATCCAAATGTTAGTCCTATTATAACTTTAGGACATTCTAAGTTATATCCTCTTGTGTAGTTACAGATATTTATATTTATCTTTTTGTTAAGTTTCTATTTTAGTTCCAATTAGTTAACATATAGTGCTATGTTAGTTTCAGGTTTACGATATAGTGATTCAACAATTCCATTCATCATCCAGTGTTCATTACAACAAGTTCCCTCTTTAATCCCCATCACCTATTTAATCCATCCCCCAATCCCCCTCCCCTCTGGTAACCATCAGTTTGTTCTCTATAATTAAGAGTCTGTTTCTTAATCTCTCTCTCTCTCTGTCTTATTTTTTTTCCCCTTAGCTTGTTTGTTTTCTTCTTAAATTCCACATATGAGTGAAATCATATGGTATTTGTCATTCTCTGACTAAATTATTTCACTTAGCATTATATTCTCTAGCTCCATCCATGTCCTTGCAAATGGCAAGATTTCATTTTTTAAGTAATGTCTACACCCAATGTGGGGCTCAAACTTAAAACCCCAAGATCAAGAGTTGTACACTCTACTAACTGAGCCAGCCAGGCACCCCTAGATTTCATTCTTTTTTATCCTGAATAATATTTCATGTATATACCACATCTTCTTTATCCATTCATCAATCAATGGACACTTGGACTGCTTCCATATCTTGAATATTGTAAATAATGCTGCTATAAACATAGGGGTGTGTGTATCTCTTTGAATTAGTGTGCTTATATTCTTTGGGTAAATACCTGGTAGTGAGATTACTGGATTATAGTTCTATTTTTAATTTTTTGGGGAATCTCCATACTATTTTCCACAGTGGCTGCACCAGTTTACATTCTGACCAACAGTACACAAGCGTTCCTTTTTCTCCACATCCTTGCCAACACCTGTTGTTTCTTATGTTGTTGAATGTAACCATTTTGACTGGGGGGAGGTAATATCTCATAGTTTTGATTTGCACTTCCCTAAGGTAAGTGATGATGAGTAACTTTTCATGTGTCTTTTGGCCATTTGGATGTCTTCTTTGGAGCAATGTCTGTCCATGTCTTCTGCCCATTGTTTAATTGGATTATTTTGAGGGGTTTTAGGTGTTGAGGTGTATAGGTTTTTTATATATTTTGGATACTAACCCTTTATTGGATATGTCATTTGCAAATATCTTCTCCTATTCAGTAGGTAGCCTTTTAGTTTTGTTGATTGTTTCCTTTGCTGTGCAGAAACTTTATTTTGATATGGTTCCAATGGTCTATTTTTGCTTTTGTTTTCCTTGCTTCAGGAGACATATATAAAAAGTAGTTGCTATGGCCAATGTCTAAGAAGTTTCTGCCTGTGTTCTCTGCTAGGATTTTTATAGTTTTAGGTCTCACATTTAGGTATCCAATTCATGTTGAATTTGTTTCTGTGTATGGTATAAAAAAGTGGTTCAGGTTCATTCTTTTGCATGTTGCTGTCTGGTTTTCCCAGCACCATTTCTTGAAAAGATTGTTCTTTTCCCCCATTGGATATTCTTTCCTGCTTTGTCAAAGATTAATAGATTAAATTGTGGGTTTATTTCTGGATTTTCTGTTCTGATCCGTTGATATATGTGTCTATTTTTGTGCCAGTACCATACTGTTTTGGTTACTACAGCTTGGTAATACAACTTGAAGTCTGGAATTGTGATGGCTCCAGCCTTGCTTTTCTTTTTTAAGATTGCTTTGGCTATTTGAGTTCTTTTGTGGTTCTGTACAAATTTTAGGATTCTTTGTCCTACAGATAGTTGTATTTATCTTCACCTATCTTTGCTATCACAACTGAATCAACATTCAATTCATCAGTAAGTCTCTTGAAATTATTGAATTTAAATTTTTAAAGTTCTAATAATTCTATAAATCCTAATAATTTTAAAAAGTCATTATTGTCATGTAAATATAGGTGACTAAGCATTTAAAATTTCCAAAAGTTGTATAGTGTAAGAAAACTCAATATACAAAAAGGTGTACTTTTTTATTTACCAAATGATACTTTGCTTTAGAAGAGTTTTACATTTAAAAAGCATGTTATTTCAACATAGCATTTCTGTTTATTTTTTAGAAGCTTAATTTATTGATAAAATAAATTAGGATTTTATCTATAAACTATAAACCAAAGTACTCCTCTTTTATTAATATACTAAGTTCAAGTTCTTAAATGAAGTTCAAGTTCTTAAATGAAGTTCTTAAATTTGTCAGAATAAATTTTTTAGATTTTGCCAATGTGTCAGCAGAGAAATATGCTTTCAGTTAAGTTTTCAATATGATGATGAAAAGGACTTCATGTTTAGATAGGAAGGAACAGAAAGATTGGAAGGCTCAGTTGTTAACAAGTTTTGCTAGAAGGGACTTGAAAACTGGCTTTTAAAAACCTAACTCAAGGGACGTTGATGGCATCTGCTGGTTACAAAAAAACCCATAATGATAAAAAGTACTGGCAGAATGTGCTACTCCTGAAAAAAAAGTCTAAAAACTGACAGCCTCTTGTATAGATTTTTGAGAAATAGTAAAGAACCTCAAATGATAATAGTGTTAAATGGCAAGCATATTATCCCTCTAGGGGAAAATACAGTGAAAATCAAATGTTTTAGTGGTGTACAAACATTACACAAGATGGTGAGATAAACAATGGTTTATGTTTGATTAGTGTGGACAAGCAATCCAATAATTTGACTCAGAAGAAAATGAGTACGGCTTCAGAGGATTTGAGGGAGATTTTTATTCAAATAATCTAGATTATTACTTCAATTTTAATGTAAAACCATTAGCTGTTGGTGAAGAAGGAGTTTCTTTTTAATGGAAAGAGGTGTTTTCTGTAATAATAAGTGTTTAAAGACTCTTCCCAGAATTTTGGCTGAGGGCTGTATGAAAGCAGTTCAGTACAACCCCCTGGCTTATTCTACTTTTTATTATTCATTTAACCATTTTGATATGAAATTATTGTGCCACATTTAGAAAATGTCTTAAAGTATACATACAAAATCATATTACTTAAACTAGCTGAACTCATAAATCAAACTATTTATGAGTGTTTGTGTAGGCTTCAATATTGTGACTTCTCTATGCATCCTCTGTACTACTACCAGAGCTTTCTCTGAAGTAGATTTTATTATGTTGCTCTTTATCTTCAAAATACACAATCTTCAGCATGAAGTGTGAGCTTCCTAGCCTAATGTGCCACCCCCTTGATGATAGAGACCCAGCCTATGTTTACAATATAATTTGGTCTCTTAGCTTTACAACCTCTCTTAGAGCCTCCACCTGTAGGTATGATTTCCTCTTACATAGCTTACTTATCCATATTATCCCCTACTCTGACTTGCATGGCCCCCAATTCATCTAACTGGACAAGTCGTATTCTTGCTCCAAGACCCATCTCAGGAGTAATCTCTCATTTGCTCTCTGTGGTAGGCAGAATAATACAAACAAACAAACAAACAAGATGTCTATGTTCTAATCCCTGGAACCTGTGAGTAGATTACCTTACATGTGCAAAGAGACTTTGCAGATGTGCTTAAATTGAAGATCTTGAGATGGGGAGATTATCCTGGAATATCTAAGTGGGCTAATTAGGGATCCTTGTCAAGGAAAAAGGAAGCAGGGCAGTTAGAGAATCAGGCATACTGGTGGAATAAGAAGTCAGAGTGATGCAGTTTCTGGCTTTGAAAATGAAAAGGCCACAAACCAGGAATGCAGATAGCTTGTGGAATCTGGAAAGGAAGAAGAATAGATTCTGGTCCTATTGCCTCCGGAAGAAATACAGCCATATTGATACCTTTGTTTTAGCCCAGTGAGACCCATTTTGAAATTCTGACCTCCAGAAGTATAAAATAATGTGTGTTGTCTAAAGCCACTAAATTTGTGGTAATTTTTTATTGCAGCAATAGAAAACTAATACAGAACTAGTACCTGGAAATGGGGTGCTGATATAACAAATTCATAAAATATGAAATGAACTTTGAAGTTGGGCAATGGGCAGAGGCTGGAAGAATTTCAGGAGCATGATAGTAAAGCCTAGATTGCCTTGAATAGACTGTTAGAAATATGGATGTTAATGACTCTGCTAGTGAGGACTCAGAGAATGTGAGGGAGAACCTGATAAAGAAAGCATATGTTGTCGGTTTTAGAGAATACCCAAGTCATCATGAACAGACAGTTGGTAGAAATAAGAATATTGAAGGCAATACTGGTGAGGAGTCACATGGAAATGAAGGACATGTTAGAAATTAGAGAGAGGATTCTAGTTATATAGCGGCAAGGAACTTAGCTGAATTGGGTCCTGCAATTATATGGAAATTATATTGTAAATTATGAATATGGGTGTTTAGCTGAGGAGATTCTCAAGCAAAATATTAGAAGGTGCATACTTTCTTTTGGTAACATGTGACAGGAAGTAGATCCATTTAGGGAAGAACTGTTAGGCAAAAATGAATTATTTGAGAAATTCTTAGACTATCTGGATTGTAAATATGTCAAAATTAGGAGGTTTGCTGTCAGAAAAATGTGCTTTGGAGAAAAAGCCAAGGGTCTGGCTGGATGACTGTTGGCTAATGCATGGGAGGCATCAAAAGATCAGATTATTCAGTCGAACAGTGGCAGCATCTTTGAAGAGATTAGATGTTCTAGTCTTGATCCCCTCAGCTGTCTCTGAAGGCAAAATAGAGACAAGATTTTCTAGGAAAGATCTGTGGAAGAGCCTCATGTCTAATGGGACAGATTTCCTTGACATGCACAAGAGACCTACAAGGTTTTTGAGTGTGTTCTGCTAACATAAAACACTGACAACTTTGACTAAAAAGGACAAAGTATATAAAGTGAAATAAAACTGTCAGACTTATAAAATTATAAATGTAGGAAATAGTCTGATCAATTTCACCTGCAAAGTGTGCTATACTTCATACAAAAGGAAGCATGCTTCTAAGGGCAGAAAGCCTCAAGACCAGAAGGCAGAGCCTTGGACTACAGAGGATTATTCCCAGGCCTTGCAACCTGTTTCTTGCCCAGCTAGATGTTGAAATTTCCTCGGATTGGTGGCTGTATTTTTCCTTCCATATCCCCTCTTCTTTGATTTGGAATGTTTATAATTGGTACCCTATGCCTGTCCCACTATTGTATTTTGGGAGCAGATAACTTGTTTTCTAATTTCACAAATGCACAGATTGAGAGGAATTTTGCCCCAGAATGGATCAGGTCTTACTCATACCTGAGTCAGAAGTTTTAAATGATGGAACTAGGAAATTTTGAGTTGATGAGATGTAGATGAGATTTTGGACTTAAGTTGATGCTGTAATGGATTGAGATTTTTGAGGTGTTGGGATGGAGTGAATGCATTTTGAATGTGAGATTGATGTGAATTTTTATGTACCAGAGGACAGACTCTGATAGACAAAATAGTGGCTCCCTAAAGGTGTTCACATCTAAATCACCTGAACCTGTAAATATATATGTCACATGACAAGGGGAATTAATGTTCTTTGATATTAAAATTATGTTACATTGTTTCTTTTTGCTTACATTTATCTGGTATACTCTAGCACATCTTGTTTTCAAGTTTTCTGAAAAATTTTATTTTAGGTGAATCTATTTGACTTTTGTTGTTTCTTTGGAATCCAATTTAATATATTATTTTTATTATAATTAGTGAGTAAAACCAATGTTCCTTTTGTTGAAGTGATGAGTATATTTAATTCCATTTCCACCAAATTATTATTTTGTTCATTTTATACTTTTAAACCCCTTCACTAGGTGTTTTATTTGCTTTGCTTCTTTAGTGTGCGTGTGTGTAGGTGGGTGTGCATGTGTAGTTCTTTTGATAGCTAGGAAAGTTTTAGTTATTATTCTGTGAGTTGATTTTATGTTTTACTTTTAAAATATACTTATTTTCCAACTGTAACATTCATACAGAAAAGCACACAAAATGTGCACAGCTCAGTGAATTTCCACAAAGTGGAAACACCCATTTAATCATGGCTAAGGTAAGGAAATTGGATATCCCCAATACCCGCAAAGCCCCTTGTATCATCTTCCAGTTACTACCACACTTCTTTTTTAAATATAGCTATGATTCTGACTTCAAACTATAGATTATTTTTGCCTGCTTAGAACTGTATATAATTCAAATCATATAGAAGTTACTCTTTTGTGTTCTCTTTATCAACATTATGTTTATGAGATTTATCCATGTTATTGCATATACAATAGTTTGCTTATTCCCATTGCCCTCTACTTGTATGACTATAACACCACTGATCTCTTTTACTTTTGATGAATGTTTAGGTTGATTATAGTTCTTAGCTATTAGAAACACTGATGCTATGAACATGCTTGTTCATATCTGATAGTGCACAAATGTACACATTTCAGTTGAGTGTATAACTAGGAGTAAATTTCTTTGCATAGTGTATGCATATATTTAGATATGGAGTTTTCCTGATAGTTTTTGTCAGTTAAAACCATTTTCCTTACTTTTATTTTCTGTTTGTCTCTGTGTGTGTTTTAAATCTTGAACAGATATTAAACTTTATGCAATGATCTTT
The DNA here is from genome assembly GCF_017311325.1 of Ursus maritimus. Taxonomy (NCBI): domain Eukaryota; kingdom Metazoa; phylum Chordata; class Mammalia; order Carnivora; family Ursidae; genus Ursus; species Ursus maritimus. The sequence continues at coordinate 51,410,922 of NW_024423675.1, forward strand.
TTTTATATCTATTTAGATAATCATATGGGTTTTCTCCTTTAATATGTTATTATGGTACATTACATTGATTAATGTTCAGAAATTAAACCATCCCCAGCAAATTAGATAATACAGATGAAATGGAAAAAACTCCCAGAAACACACAAACTACCAAAGCTGACTCAAGGAGAAATAGAAAAATCTAAATAGGACTTCCACAAGTAAAGAGATTGAATCAGTAATCAAAATCTTCCCAACAAAGAACAGTCCAGGATTGGATGGCTTCACTTGTGAATTTTACCAATCATTTTTAAATTTATTTTATTTATTTATTCGAGAGAGAGAGTGTGAGTGAGAGAGTGGGAGAGAGCATGAGCCACAAGCGTGGTAAAGGGCAGAGGGAGAAGCAGACTCCCAGCTGAGCAGGGAGCCTGGTGTGGGGCTCGCAATCTTGGGACTCCAGGGCCATGACCTGAGCCAACGGCAGACGCTTAACTGATTGAGTCACCCAGGTGCCCCTTTCCCAATCATTTACAGAAGAATTAACACCAAATCCTTCTCAAACTCCTCTGAAAATGAAAAAGGCGGGAACCCTTTCCTAACTCGGTCTATGAGGCTGGAATTGTGAAAGTCAAATAAAGATTCCACATGAATGAAAACTACAGACCAATATCCCTTAGAAATATAGATGCAAAAATTCTCAACCAAATACTAACAAAATAAATCCAACAGCATTTTAAAAGGATTACATACCATAGATCTTGTAGGATTTATTCCAGGAATGCATGGGTGGATTAACATAAGAAAATAAATCAATGTAATGTACCACATTAATAAAACAAAGGAAAAAAATACATGATAATCTCAACTGACATAGAGAAAGCATTTGATAAAATCCAACACCCTTTCCTAATTAAAAACACAAAGAAAACAAAAAGAAACCTAAGAATGGAGGAAAATATCCTTAACATGATAAAGGCCATTTATGAGAAACCTATGTAAACATCGACTCAAGAGTAAAAGACTAAAAGCTTTCCTTCTAAGAGGCCAACTATAGTTATTGCTATTCAAAGTTGTTCTAGAAGTTCTTGCCAAAGCAGTTAGGTAATAAAAAGAAATAAAAATAATCCAAACTGGAAAAGAAAAAGTAAAGCTATCTCTATTCACAGGTGACATGATTCTATAATAAATGCCAAAGAACCCACAAAAAACTTACTTGAGCTAATAAACAAATTCAGGAAAGTTGCGACACACAAATCAATACACAAAAATCAACTGTATTTCTCACACCTGCAATGAAGAATCCTAAAATGAAATTAAGAAAGCAATTCTATTTACAATAGTATCTAAAAAATAAAATACCTAGGAATAAATTTAACCAAGGAGATGAAAGCCTTGTACACTGGGAACTATAACACATTGCAGAAAAAAAAATGGAAAGACATTTTGTGTTTACAGACTGGAAATTTTAATATTCTTAATATGGCAATACTGTGTTTCCTGAGACTGGGGGAGGAAAATGAGGAGTAACTGCTTAATGAATATGAGCTTTTATTTTGGGGTGATGAAACTGTTTTGGAATTATATAGAGTTAGTGATCGCACATTTTGAATGTTCTAAATGCTGTTGAACTGTTCACTTTAAAATGGTTGGTTTACAAAACAGATGAACAGAGAGGGGGAAAAAGAGATGCAAACCAGGAAACAGACCCTTAACTATGGAGAACAAACTGGGGGTTACTGGAGGGGAAGTGAGCAGGGGGGATGGATTAAATAGGCGATGGGTATTAAGGAGGGCACATGTTGTGATGAGCACTGGGTATTGTATGTAAGTAATGAATTACTAAATTCCATAACTAAAGCTAGTATACACTATATGTCAACTAACTGGAATTTAAATAAGAACTTGAAAAAAAAATAAATAATGAAATAAAAAATGAAATGGTTGGTTTACATTATGTGAATTTTACCTTCTTAAAAAAATAAGAACAATTTCAAAAAAGGAAAGGGAGGGGAGATGCTTGATGAAGGTAAACTAGAAACAGCTGGTGACTCTATTGGACTCTGACTTTTGCTAGTTCTTTAAATAAAGCCAACGAATTATAAGTGTTTTAAAAAAATCCTTGCATTACTTAATTAATTCAAGAGAGTTATAGTGTATTTTTTGTATATTCCTGAATTTGATTTTATAATACTAAATTTGTTTGCACCTGTCTTATAAGTGGTATTGACATACACTTTCAAATATCTTTTATCTTTGGTTTTGATATTGTTTTAGAAATTTTATTAAATGAATTGAAGAATATTTCCTTTTTAAATCTCTGGTTGAATTTGTATAAGATAGTAATTCTTTGTTGAAAAACCATCTGGTAAACATAGTATTTTTTTAATGAGTCAATTTTTGACTGTTGATTTTATTGTTTGATTAAATTGTTATTATTGTGATTATTCCAGTCTTATATTTCTTCTTGAGTCAAGTTGGCTAAGGAAGCTTTTCTAAGAAATTGTCCATTATCTGCTCTGGATTAAAAGTTGTTGGCATCGAGTTTTTTATGGCATTTTATAATTTTATTTTTCTTATGTATCTTATTGTTTAAAATATTGTTTATTTGTGCCTTCTCTCTTTTTACCCATATCAATAACCTCAGAGGATTTTTTTATTTTATTGGTGTTTTCTAAGAATTAATTTTTACCTTGGTTTCTCGTCTATATTAAATCTTTTTCTTCAATTTCATTAGTTGTATTCTGGATTTATTCTCTATTCTCTTCTACCTTCTTAAATTGCATATGAGCTCGTTTATTTTCAACTTTTCTCTTTTTCTCATATAAGCATTTCTGGCAATAAATTTCCTTCCTATAATCCCTTGAGGTGTTTCCTATGAATTTTAATATCAATATTTTCTTGCATTCAATTAACACTATTTAAACTTTAATCATAACTTTTCTTTGAACCTCCATTTACTTAGAACTTAAAGTTTTTAGTTGCCAAATATTTGGAGATACATTGGTTATTTAAAAAAATTCTAATTTAATGTATGGTGCTCAGAGAATATGGGCTGTATATTAATTTTTAAAATTGTGCTGAGACTTGCCTTACTGACTAGTTCAAGTTTAAATTTTTTAAATTTCCATGTGGGCTATAGAAATACATCCTCTTATATTGTTGAATACAAAATCCTGTATGTGCTTATTAACCCTAGCATATTAATTATGTTAAAATTTTCTAAATTCCTACCAAATTTTTCCAACTTAATTGATTAATAATTGAGAGAAGGCTACAGAGACTCATACAGGGAAGATAGATTTTTCCTGATTTACTTTATATTTTAATGCCAAGTTATTTGGTGCATAAGTTTAGAATTATTATATATTCCAGATACACTAACTTTATCCCTGATAGTGAAAACCATCTGTTTGTTGAAAAGCTGTCTGGTAAACTGAAAATAAATTGTATCTTACATTAATATAGCAACCTCACTTTGCTTTGGTTGGTATTTGTTTAAACTCCTTATTATCTTTATGTTCATATTTTAGGTGGATCTATTATAAGCAAAATATCACTGTTTATGATGGTTTTGTTCATGTTGTATTCAATTGAAAATCTGTCTTTTTACCTAGTGAATTTAGTTTTAATTGTTGATGTATTTGAAGTTAGTGCCATCACCTTATGTCATACTTGCTATTTATCCTACATTTTCAGTGCTTTCCCTCTATCCTCCTTTCCCGCTTGAAGTTGATTTCTTTTCTTTTAAGTTGCTTACTGGTTTATTTATTTTTATTTTAATTCCAGTAAAATTAACAAGCAGTATTATATTAGTTTCAGGTGTACAATATAGTGATTCTACAATTATATACATTACTTAGTGCTCATCATAAGTGTACTCTTAATCCCCTTCACCTATTTCACGCATTCCCTGCCCCACCCCCCCGGCTCTGGTACCACCAGTTCTTTAAATTTAAGAGTCTCTTCTTAGTTTTTCTCTTTTTTACTTTGTTCATTTGTTTTGTTTCTTAAATTCCACATATAAGTGAAATTGTGTGGTAATTGTCTTTCTTTGACTGATTTATTTCACTTAGCATTATGCCATCTAGCTTCATCCATGTTGTTGCAAGATTTAATTCTTTTTTATGGCTGAGTAGTATATATATATATATATATATATATATATATATATAGTGTCTTCCTTATCCATTCATCTATCCATGAATACTTGGGTTGCTTCCATATTTTGACTATTATAAATAGTGCCACAATAAGCATAGGGGTGCACATATCCTTTCCAATTAGTGTTTTCATATTCTTTGGGTAAATACCCAGTATTGGAGTTACTGGATCATATGATAATTCCATTTTTAATTTTTTTGAGGAACCTCCATACTGTTTTCCACAGTGACTGCACCAGTTTGCATTCCCACCAATGGTGCATAAGGGTTCCTTTTTCTCCACATCATTGTCAACACTTGTTTCTTGTGTTGATTTTAGCCATTCTGACAGGTATAAGGTGATATCTCATTGTATTTTGATTTGCATTTCCCTGATGATTAGTAACATCAACATCTTTTTATGTGTCTGCTGGCCATCTGGATGTCTTCTTTGGAGAAATGTTTGTTCATGTCTTCTGCCCATTTTTTAAATTGGATTATTTGGGGGGTTTGGGTGTTGAGTTGTAGAAGTTTTTATATATTTTGGATATTAACCCTATATCATATATGTCATTTGCAAATATCTTTTCCCATTCAGTAGGTTGTCTTTTTGGTTTTTTGATTGTTTCTTTTACTGTGCAAAAGTTTTTTTGTTTTGATGTAGTCCCAGCAGTTTATTTTTGCTTTTTCCCTTGCCTCAGGAGACATATTGAGAAAAATGTTGCTGTGGCCTATGTCAGAGAAATTACTGCTTGTGCTCTCTTCTAGGATTTTAATGATTTCAGGTCTCACATTTAGGTCTTTAATCCATTTTAAATTTATTTCTGTCTATGTTATAAGAAAGTGGTCCAGTTTCATTCCTTTGCATGTAGCTATCCAGTTTTTTCAATACCATTTGTTGAAGAGATTGGTTTTGGTATTGGGGTAATCCTGGCCTCATAGAATGAATTTGGAAGCTTTCCTTCCTCTTCTATTTTTTGAATAGTTAGAGAAGAATAAGAACTAACTCTTCTTTATATGTTTGGTACACTCACCTGTGAAGTTGTCTGGTCCTGGACTTTTGCTTGTTGGGAGTTTTTTAATTACTGATTCAATCTCATTGCTGGTAATCAGTTTGTTCAAATTTTCTATTTCTTACTGATTCAGTTTTGGGAGGTTATGTGTTTCTAGGAATTTATCCATTTCTTCTTCTTGTTGCCTAACTTGTTGGCATATAAATTTTCATAATATTCTCTTATAATCCTTTGCATTTTTGTGGTGTTAGTTGTTATTTTTCCTCTTTTATTTCTGATTTTGTTTATTTGAGTTCTCTCTCTCTCTCTTTCTCTTTGAGGACTCAGGCTAAAGGTTTAATTCTTAATCTTTTCAAAGAACCAGCTCTCAGTTTCATTGGTCTGTACTATTTCTCCTCCTCTCCCTCCTTCCCTTACCCCTCTTTTCTTCTTTTTAGTTTCTATTTCCTTTACTTCTGCTCTAATCTTTATTATTTCCCCTTTATACTGGTTTTGTTTGTTGTTCTTTTTCTAGCTCCTGTATTTGTAAGTTTATGTTGTTTATTTAGAATTTTTCTTGCTTCTTGAGGTAGACCTGTAGTGCTGTAAACGTTTATTTAGAATTTTTCTTGCTTCTTGAGGTAGACCTGTAGTGCTGTAAACTTCCTTCTTAAAACTGTTTTTGCTGCATCTCAAAATTTCTGAATCATTTCTGTTTTCATTTTCATTTGCCTCCATGTATTTTTGATTCCCTCTTTGATTTCTTGGTTGACTTATTCATTGTTTAGTAGCATGTTATCTACCCTCCATGTATTGGTGCTCTTTCCAGATTTTTTCCTGTGGTTGATTTCTAGTTTCATAGCATTGCAATCTGAAAATACACATGGTATGATTTTGATCTTTTTGAATTTGTCGAGTCTTGTTTTGTGGCCTAATATGTGATCTATTCTGGAGACTGTTTCATGTCCACTTGAAAAGAATATGTATTCTGATGTTTTAGGATAGAATGTTCTGAATAGATCTGTTAGAGCCATCTGGTCCAATTTGTCATTCAAAGCCACTATTCTCTTGTTGATTTTCTGTTTGAATGATCTATCTATTGATGTAAGTGGGATGTTAAATTCCCCTATTATTTTATTGCAATTGATTAGTTCCATTATGTTTGTTATTAACTGCTATATGTATTTGGGTGCTCCCATGTTGGGTGCATAAATATTTATAACTGTTATATCTTCTCATTGGATTGTTCCCTTTATGATTATATAGTGTCCTTCTTTATCTCTTATTAAAGTTTTTGTTTTAAAGTCTGTTTTGTCTGATATAACTATTGCTCTCTTGGCTTTCTTTTCACTTCCATTTGTATGATAAATGCTTTTCCATCCTTCACTTTCAATCTACATGTGTCTTTATGTCTGAAATGTGTCTCTTATAGGCAGCAGATAGATGAGTCCTGCTTTTTTATTCATTCTATCACCATATGTCTATTGATTGGAGTGTTTAGTCCATTTACATTCAAAGTAACTATTGATAGGTATGTATTTATTGCCATTTTCTTACTTGTTTTCTGGTTATTTTTGTAGTTCCTCTGTGTTCCTTTGTTTTCTTGCTTTTTTCTCTTACAGTTTGCTGGCTTTCTTTAGTGATATACTTGGATTCCTTTCTCTTAATTTTTTGCATATCTATTACCAGTTTTGATTTGTGGTTACCATTAGGCTTATATATAACATCTTCTGCATATAGAAGTCTATATTAAGTTGATGGTCGCTTACATTTGAACTCATTCTGAAATTACTAAACTTTTACTCCTCTCCCCCCTACATTTTAGCTATATGATGTCATACTTTATATCCTTTTATTTTGTGTATCCCCTGGCTGATTTTTACAGATGTAATTAAGTTTACTGCTCTTGTGCTTCCTACTTTCTCACTCCTGCTTATGGTCTTTCCTTTCCACTCAGAGAGTTCCCTGTAACATTTCTTGTAGGGCTGGTTTAGTGGTCATGAATTCCTTTACCTTCTGTTTGGGAAATTCGTTATCTCTCCTTTAAAAAAAAAAAAAAGATTTATTTATTTATTTTAGAGAGAGGCAGAGAGATGGGGGGAGGGAGAGAAGGAGAGGGAGAGAGGGTCTTAAGCAGACTCCACACTGAGCATGAAGCCCAAAATGGGGCTTAATTTCATGATCCTGATATCACAGCCTGAGCTGAAATCAAGAGTTGGATGCTTACCTGACTGTGCCACCCAGGTCCCCCTTTATGTCTCCTTCTATTCTGAATGATAGCCTTGCTGGACTATTCTGAATGATAGCCTTGCTTGACTGCAGATTTTTTCCTTTCAGTACTTTGAATGTATCATGCCACTTTCTTTTGGTCTGCAAGGTTTCTGCTGAAAAATCAGCTTATGTGGCTTCCCTTGTATGTAACTATTTTCTTTTCCCTTGGCCTTATGAGGAAGAGGTCTTGTAGTGCCTTGCCTTGGTATGTGCCCTGTTCACCAGAACCTGACACTTCAGGTGTGTCTCCTACGTGTGTTGCATGTGCCCCTACTATTGTGGCTCAGTTGTGTTTGTCTTCAGTCCAGTCATCTGCAATTGCTCTCTTTGCCTGTTGTGGGGAGTGTTTGGTTCCTGTCTTGTTAGTGGGCCAGTCTGGGGCTTCCTTACGCTTGAGTTGTACCAGACCAGGCATTTGCCAGAGCTGCTGTAGCACCAAACTGCAGTACACTTTCTTTGTGTTGTCCCCTGAGAAGCTTTCATTGACAGGCAGGGCCTGCAGTCAAGCTAGATGTCTCCCTCCAGCCCACTGCTGGGGCTACAGTCAGACTGGTGTGTATGGTTATCTTCACATTTCCCCGGGGTAGGAGTCACTTTGGAGTGGTACTGGCCCCTGTTGGGGCTGCTTGCACACCGGCAATCTTATGGCACTGCTTTGGGTGTACTCCTGCCAAGGGTATGTTGGAGGGCAGGGGTCTACAGAACACAGAGATGGGGTGTATAGTGCCAGCAAGTTCTGCTCGGGTCCACTGCAGGAGGATGCCTGTAGTTACCTGGGAAAACTCCTGCCAAGGCTGGGCTAGAGGGGGCAGGTACATGGAAAAATGCAAGGGTAGCATGTGCTGTTAGCAAGGTAGGTGGAGAGTGTGAGCTGTGCTGTTTCCTGCAGGTGTGCATGTATCTAGGCTGAGGAGTAGAGTGGCGGAGGGAAATGGTGCCTGCCAGCTCTTTTGTTCTTGTAAAAGTCTCCCAAAGGTCCCTACTCCTCCAGCAGATGCTCTGCGATTTGTAAATAAATCTTTCCATATGCCCTAGGTGTTTTTCAAACTGCTGTTTCTATGCTGTATCTTAGTGGGGCATTTGTGCTGTTGTGCTGTCTCTTTAAGGGCAGGGACTCAGTTTCCTGTTGCCCTGTGGCTCTCCCAGAGTCAAGCCCCCTGGTTTTTTTCCCATGTGTTAAACCCCATTGATTGTAAGAACTCATGAAATTAAGCCCCTCTGGTTTTCAAAGCCAAATATTATGAGGATTCATCTTTCCAGTGCAGGCCCCCATGCTGGGTGTGGCCTCTTTTCTCTCCCTTCTCTGTGCCAGTAGTGTCTCTTCTTCTATAGACAGTCCCATGGGTCTGTTTGGCTCCCACCTATGTCTCTATCCTTCCTACCCTCTTTGATGTGGCCTTTTCTCTACATTTAGCTGTGGAGAGTCTGTTCTGCCTGTCCTCAGGTCATTTTCTGGGTTATTTACACTAATGTGGGTATTTTCTAGGTGTATCCTAGGTGTATTCTAGGATCTTTCTACTCTGCCATCTTCTGGAAGTTTATTTTTTAAAGGGAATTTAAATTTGTTACTGCCATTTTTCCTAGAGTAAGATCTTTGATCCCTTTCCTTTCAACCATTTCATATCACTGTTTTTGAAATTTCTAATACCATAGAGCTAGATTTTTAAATCTCATTTTAGAATAGTCTTTTAAAACAGAAGTTTAGCCCATTAATAGATTTAATATTAATTTAGTACTCGTGTTTATGTGTGTGTGTGTGTGCACATGTGCATGTGTGTTTATGAGCTTATCTTAGTGAATTTGTGTGAATATCTTATTTATTTTTTATAAGGATTTAGAATTCCTTATATTTTGAAAGTATCTTTAAATATTGACTTTCAATGACATTTCACTTGGATTCTAGAGGGCTCTAATAATCTTAGGCCAATTTTTATGATAATTTCTGTGCTTATGGCTCTTGTTCCATATAGGTTATATAAATTCAGACATCACACATGTGCACTGTGACTTTTTCCCTATGTTTTGTCAACCCTTGTTCCTGGACTGACTTCAAGCCTCCTCAGTTTGGTGGGCAACACTTCTCAGTTCCAGTTCCATTCTATTGGATTTTGCAACCTGTCAAGTCTCCCAGCTTTATACTAGGGTGTTAGTGTCAACTCCTCTGACCTCTGTGGTTCACAAAACCATCTTTCACATCACCAGATGGCTGTTAGAACCCATTTCCAATTCTTCAGGGTTTTCTCTACAGAAGCCAAGCTCTTATGGGCTGCTGTTGCATTACATCATGCTTATTGTTTGGCTTTGATTCTGCTGGCCATTTCTAGCACCTGAGAATTGCTTTTTGTTCTGGATCATATTTTACTTTGTATTTTCAGGTAATTGTAATAAGGAATATCTGTATGAACTTAGTTGACCACGTTGTGAGAATTTTTAGCATTTTTTTAAATCTACTTTCAATGAAAAAAGTCAGAAACTGTTTGAACAATTAGGATTAGTTAACAAGTTGTATATCTATTGATGTAAAGTTGGTAAGGACTTTTTTCCCCCTTCAAATGGTAGGACCTAGAAATTAGAGATTAAGATAATTTGCATTGGGTCTGTTAAGAGAATTCGTGAATGAAGTTACTGAACCGTTGGATTCCCTTTTGAAAAGCCATGAATTGCTGTGCTTTGACCTTTTGTTCAAGTAAGAAAAATAAATCAGTTTAAAAAAAGAACTACAAAAGATCTTGACAGCATGGTTGTCATCTTAGAATATCGGAAAGAAAGCAGCACCAGAAACAGCCCTCTACATGTGCTAACTTTCCCACCACTGTGGACCTCACATGCTTATTTCTTACTCCCACTTTCTCTCTTCCTTCCTCTGTTCTCTTCTTCCTTCCTTTCTTCTGCAAGTAGCTACTGAGGACACACAGTTATATTATCTGTAGCACTCTTATTCTTGCTGTGAGACCTCTCATCTGGAAGTTTCATTTTAGTCATCCAATGACTCTGCAACTCAAGATACTGCCCAGTCACACAAAATTGCTGAGAATAACTCTAGATCTTCATAACGCATTCCTTCTTTACTTTCATTTTATAAACCTCTTACTCATTATTGTTCATGCTACCTACCTTCTCTGCCTCCATGTATACTCATGTGCCCTTGTCTCATCTGATATTAAATCAAATGAGGTTGGATTATCTTCTGTCTTCCATAAAGGAACACTTCTTTTTTCTCTCTCTCTTTCACAGAAACATGCATAGCTCTTGCTTCCAGTCTACTGTCTCTAAGCAGAGCCCTCCTGTCAACCCTGAGACTGCTTTAGAAGCAGAGGCCACTAAAAAAGAAATGGTAATGGAAATTTTAGTGATGAGGTGGAACCTGTTGGATAGCTCAGTTTTAATTCCAGTGAAGGCAAAAGCTAAAGCCTCAAAGTCAAACCTTGCAGAATTTAAGCTACAAATGGGTCCTTTGTGACCTAGTCCAAGTGGGATCCTACAGGCGATAGCTTGCTATAACACAATGTGATTTTTGAGCCATACTGAGTTCCCTTAGGGCGTGATTTTACAATTTTTCTGAAGGGAACTTAGAATATTTTTGTAATTTGAACATGGAGGTATTTTGGACTCATAGCTACATAGAAAACAGGGTATGCTAACTGAGGTGCAGGTAAGGGTTGTGCCTTGCTTTGAGCTCCAGTGGTCCCACAGATTTCTGCAGCTTTGCTCTCAGGATCACTCATCAGTCTGGGTAACCAAAATGAGACCTCCTTCTCATTGTCCAACAAGGACTTTTAAAAAACTAAAAACAGTTAGAAAATTTACAGTATCTTAGAGAATAGCAAATATATGGTATACAGGATATAGTACATCCTATTCTGATCAGTGTAAAGAATTTGAGCCTACATTTCTGTGACAAGTGAGCAACGTACGGCCACAGCTACTTATTCCTACCTTGCACTAGCTGCCTAAAGTCCCCTTACCTCTGAACTCTACATGGATCATGCCTTCACACAGCTCAGATCTCCACTTAAGTGTCATCTTTTCAGAGGTGCTTCCCTGACCACCCAATGTAAAATATACCCCTCTTCGTTTATATCACATGACTCTTTAAAAACTCTCTACTTAACCTACATCACCATGTGATAACTTTTTGTCGTTATTTGTCACTTTAATATCTCTTTTCCTCCTCACTCCATATATGAATTTATATGCCTGGTAATATTTATTGGATGCCAGACATTGTGAATTTTGCCTTGTTGGATACTGGAAATTTTATATTTCTTAAAAATATTTTTGAGCTACTTATGGGAGGAGCTGATGTTACTTAGAAATAATTTGGTCTTTTTGCATCTTGATTTTAAGCTTTGTCAGCCAAGACCAGAGCAGCATTTAGTGCAGGGCTAGCTTTTCCCAAGTACTGAGGCAAGATCCTTCTTAATACTTTAGCCATCTTCCTGTGAAACATGACTTTTCTGTTCTGGCTATTGGGAGCAGTTATTATTCCCAACTCTATGTGACCTCCAGGCACTATGCCCTCCAATTTTCTAGTTGGTTGTTTCCTCAGCCTTCAGTAATTTCATCACATGCCTGGGCTGTCTATATTCAACTGAATACTTTTGGGAGAATTACTGTAGACTGTTCTGTCTTTGCAGCTCTTCCATCTCCAATGCTTTGCCCTGTGGACTCTGGCCACCTTGACTTTTCCTGACTCCCAACTCTGTCCACTCAACTCAGTGAATCCACTGGACTGTCCCTGAGTCTATCCCTTCCTATTCCCCTCTTCCCTGCTTGCTTCTGAGCCATGATTTGGAAACCTCCAAGTAGGGCGCTCAAAATATTGTAAAGTTGATCTCACTTTGCAGAGATCACTGTCTTTCATTGCCTGATGTAAAATGTGTTAAGAACCATTCTTTTATATATTTTGTCCATTGTCTTATTTGTTTCAGAAAGAAGAATAAATTTGGTACTTGTCTAGGCTAGAAGTAGAAGTCCAACTTCTGAATTTAAATGAGAGCAGGGATATTTCCAGTCTTATTCATTAATGTATTTTCAAGTTCTAACAGTGCTTGGCACTAAGTTGGATATCCATAAATATTTATTAAATGAAAGAATGTAAAAGGTTTGAATCAGCTAATGTTGGAGGATCTAGATTTGTTCTTCAATGAATCAAAAGGTACTCTAAATGAATTACACGAATGTAAAATAAAAATATATGATACCTTTGTATTCATTTTCCTGTATTATTAGAATGATGTACTAAGTCCCAGATACAATTCAACTCATCATTAAGAACAATTCAATGCTGAGAGACCTAAAGCATGCATAAGTGTATATATCTAATTCTAATGCAGAAGCTATAATTATTGTTCCCAAACTCAAATAACTGCGGGCATAAACTATAAATTTTCTTTTTAAAATTAATAGTATTTGTTAGGCTAAAACCATTTTTGTCAGTTTCTGGGTGTTTATATTTTTTGATGCTCCTTAGCATGTAATTATCTGGTCTTGAAAAAAAAAAGTAATCCAAATGTATAAATGATATAACCATAGCTTTCATAAACTGTTTATTTAAAAAATAATATCTTTTAATTTCTATTATATCTATTTTAGAATGAAACAATAATCAGTTAAATCACCTTTAGCTCATGTAACAGGTAAGTCAGAGTTTACAACGAATCCTGAATTTCAGAAAAAATGTCACAGAATGCTCTAGTTAGTGGTATGCTGTAAATGTTTAATAACTTGCTCTCTTAAAAAATGAAACAAAGTAGAACAATAAAGCCTTGATTTCTAGTGTCTGCTCATTTTTATGGACTGAATTGTGTCTTCTAAAAAAATATGTTAAATTCCTAATCCCCAATATCTCAAAATGTGGCTTTATTTGGAAATAGAATTGATCCAAGTGTAATTAGTTAAAATGAAGTTATAGTGGAGTAGGGCAGACCTTTAATCCAATATGACTGCTGTCCTTATAAGTGTAGAAGAGACACAGAGGCACAGACACACAGGGGAACACCATGTGACCACAGAGCCAGAGATTGGGGCAATGCAGCTGCAAGCTAAGGAGTGGCATGGATGGATGGTCACCATCAGAAGCTCAGAAGAGTCAAGGAAGAATCCACACAGAGTCTCAGAGGGAGCATTGTCCTGCTGGCACATCGATTTCAGACTTACAGCCTCTAGAACTATGAAAGAATAAATTTCAGTAGTGACTCTTCCTGTTTGTGGTACTTTGTTAGAAAATCTGACATATCCTTGAAGTAAATACTCTCACTATGGCCAGTTTCAGCTTTCTGACGTGAAGTTACTTAATGCAGAGCTAGGAAAAGCTGCTAACAATGAATTCTTGCCAGCTGGTTTGAGCCACCTCCCGCTTATCACTGTTATACTTTCTCTATGAATTCTTGAATTCAAATTGGTTCATAGATTTTTATCCATTAATTCAACTCATTTAACAATACTTAATAAGCACCTACTATGAGCCAACAACTGTTATAAATGCTGAGGTTACATAAGTAGACAAAAAAGAAAAACCTCTCTGCCTATGTGAAGCTTCCATTTTACTAGCTGGATAAAGAAAATATGTTTATATGGTATGTCAGGTAGTGATAAGTTTAAATGAGAAAAAAGGAATAGAGAGAAGGGACACAATTTTAAATAGAGAAAGATCTCTCTGAAAAGGTGATATTTGAGCAGACATGAGAGAAATGAAAGAGTGAGCCATGAAAATACCCAAGTGAAGAGAATTCCAGAATTTCAGGCAGAGAGAATAGCCAGTGCAAAGATCCTAAGGCCAGGGCATCCTTTTTCATTGAGGAACAGTAGGAAGTCAGTGTGGCTAGAGCAGGGCAAAGGTTAGAATAGCAGAGATGAGAGGTAATGAGGCTCAGAGTGTGTAGGGTCTTTTGAGGTGCTTTGGGTGAGAAGGAAAGGCATTGGTGGATTTTAAGCAGAGAAATGCCAGGATCTGATTTATGCTTTAATCAGAATCACTCTGGCTCTTTATTGCATTCTTTTTTTAATGGGTCTCTTGCTTCTCTTCAGTTGGTTCTTAACAATTATGTGGGAAACTGCAGCCTCTCACTCGGTCAGCACAGGGACATGAAAAAGAAAAGTTCAGTAGCAGTAAAACAACCAGGGACTTAAAAAGGGGAACAAAGATTGGTAATTTAGATCTGTAAAATTTTGCAGTAAGGAATGAAGCCATCACAGGCTTCCCAACAAAAAGTCTCTACTTGGTGGTCATGGTTTCATTTACCATGAGCATCAAGATGGAGTTTTGAGGTGTCCCTTTTTGAGCTGTTTAACTAGCATAGTCTTTACCTTAACAACTTCTAACAACTTTACTTTAACATCTTCTGGAACAGTACTTCTTGAAGTCTCGATCTTCTTTTTCTTCTTCTCTCTCTCTCTCTCTCTTTTTAAATTCCAATCTAGTTAGGAATTGTACTTTGGTAAAATACAATAAGTAAAAATTACTAGGAAGTCAAATTCAGCATGAAGACAGGCAGAATACAAGCCCAAAGTTGTATTATTAGATTTAACATACATAAAATCTCATTTCGGTAAATAAAATGAAAATAAAGGAGAAAAGAATTTCCAAAACAGTACTCATTGTCCATTGAAACTGTGTGCCCACGTGATTAATAGAGAGAATTACTATTATACTCATAACTTTTAGATGTTCTATAATTGTAAATAAGAAGTTTTAAGTGGGAGTGCCTGGGTAGCTCAGTTGGCTAAATGTCTGACTCTTGATCTCAGCTCAGATCTTGATCTCAGGGTCATGAATTCAAGCCCCATGTTGGGCACCGCACTGGGCATAGAGCCTACTTAAATGAAAAAAAGTTATAAGTGAAGTAGAAGTTTCCTATATTAAATGCCTATATGTACACTTTAAACAAACACCATGCACGTCAATATTTAAAATTTTAATATGATAAATGAGTTTATTAAATTATCTAATCTGCTTTGGGTTAACAATTATACTTGCATAGTACATGCATATGTACTCCTCTTCTTCATTTAATTTTTGTAACATTCCTAGTAGAATAACCAGCCTTTCAGAGGTCAGCTGATGGAAATGGAAGAAAGATTTTATAGCAATTTCAGTGAGGTTGGGGTATTCATTTAAAATTTTTTATCCCAAGTGAAGTGAGTGTTGCTGTGTTTTCAAAAGTCATCTTTAATCTTTAATCACTAGTTAGTTTCAATAATTTATCCCGTAATTTTTAGTTCAACTTAAATTATCTTTTAGTGAAATAAAGAATTCTGTATCCACTTCCAGTTTCTTATATGAGGATTTTTTAAATGAATAACAAATTTAATAAAATTTCATCTGCTGTGGACTGAATTGTGTCCCCTCAAAATTCATATGTTAAAGCCTTAACCTCCAATGTGACTCTTTTGGGAGATAGGGCCTTTAGAAAGATACTTAAGGTTAAATGCGGTCATGAGTGTAGGACCCTGATCCAATAGAATTAGTGTCCTTATAAGAAAAAAATAAAAACAGACACCAGACAGCTTGTTCTCTCTGTCTTTCTCACACTGTGTATATGTATGCACTGAGGAAAGGCCATATGAGGACATAGTCTGCAAGCCAGAAAGAGAACTCTCACTAGAAACTGAATCAATTGGAATCTTAGTATTTGGACCTCTGTTCTCCAAAACTATGAGCAAATAAATTTCTGTTGTTTAAGCCACCAGCCTGTAGTCTTTTGTTATGGTACCCCAAGGAGACAAAAGCAATCCAATTCATGAAGTATTTGCTGACAACACTTTGCAGATGATAATATCGAGATCATTTTCTACTCATTGACAATTGTTTTTAAATTAAAATTGTGGTACAGCAATCTATAAAAAAACTTCTTCTTCAAAGTTGTTGACTTTTAATTTTGCCCTTTGACCTCAGCTCCTATTTGTAAAAAAGAAAAAAAGAATTCCTTCTTTTTAGGAAATACAGAGATCATTACATATATCAGATATCAGTCAATAGAGCAGTTAGGCTTTCCTATTGATATGTTTAAATATTGAGACCAAACTGATTTCTTATCCTGAAGAAGCACCGAGTGTGTTCTATAGTTCACTCTTGACATAGCTTCTCCCCTCAATACCAATAATAGTTGTTTATGGTCAGGTTCCATATTTTCACAATGAGCTGTGTGGGGAAAAATCCAATAAAACAGAAGCCCTAATTTGTAGCATTTACTGATTTTCTTGAAGTATGTATCCCCATCATGAATAATTTCAACCTACCAATGTTAAGTCACAGAACACAGCATTTGGGAAAAATGCTAACGATCTGTTCTGATGGGCCAGTGAAAGCCACCTTCAGTGCATTTGTTCTTACCTAACTCGAAATTTGTAAGGTCACTAATCGTTGTTTACTTAAGCTGATTTTTTTTATTTTAATCAAGACCTTCTCAGCGAAGAAAGCATTGCATTAAGTTACATTCTCTCATAAGCTACGTGGGCAGTTACTCCAGAATGTTTCCCTGTTGGCAGTTGCAGCATCAGAACCCACCCGTATACAAAACATAAACCGCCAACCACATTTTTTGACAAAGTAATTCTTCATAATTTTATCATATCTAGAGCTAGTTGTGCTTCTCAGCATTGAAGCTAAAAGAAAATTTAAATAAGAGCAGATCTTTCTTCTTTTAAATCTTCATTTTCAAATTGCACACAGAGTAAAAGAACTGCCACGTAAGAATTTATCTGCATATTTGTCAAGTTACAATGAGAGAATGCTTTGCTAGCTTCATTTATTCAGTGAGTTGGTTTTCCATATCATTAGGCAGTTTCAGAAATCTTTGAGCTATGATGCATCAGAAAGTAAAACTTGAGCTACTTTCTTTACCGGAATCAGCAAACATTTCTAAGCAAATATCTTTGATGCAGTCGTTCACTAACGTCTTGGCAACTGTTGTGTATTTTAGTCTTAGCAAGCCCAAATGCCACTTCATAAAAACCCATGCAACACTAATGTTTTATGTAGAATGTTGAGCATAAACTTCCATTGGCTTTTTAATACTTTTTGTTTCAAAGAATTATTTGGTTTTAAATTTAGTTTTTTAATGTTTTGTGTATAAATGATTAGTAAATTTTGATGATTTCATAAATTCATTGGGTAAAACAACTCCATAAATAACACACTATGGTTTTGGCACTTCACCATTAATTAGGAATAAAAGCCAAATTCAATATATGAGCTGACATTATTTTCAGGTAAATTTCATCAGAACTCCTTTCCCCTTGTTTCTATGGAATCATTTCCACTATCCACATTCAAATACTACTGTTGCTACATTCAGCAGATTGTATACCTTTTCCATAGAAATAGAGTTAAAATAAATAATGAGAATTTTATTTCCCTAATTTAGAAATTAATCTTATGGGATAGATTATAAAATAGGCTTGATTAAAATTTAAAGTCATTGTAAAAACATGTATAAAAATAAATGCAAATATATTCTTGGAAATTTATATACTTTTGGGTTACAGTTGGCAAAGCAGCCTTGGAATGTCACACACTGTAACACGGTTCTACAGCATATGGCATGCATAGAGCTTGAGCTACAGGCAGTTCACTATATAAATTGTAAAATGACGTGTTTATACCCTATGCAATGACATGTGTCCACCTCTCATGTTCTTAGATCTTGCAACAATGTCTAACTGCTCTAGATTTTCCTATATGCTTAGTCTCTGTTGTACTTCCTCTTGACTGGTAACAGTTTATGAATTGGTACCAATCTTTGGACCACATGGTGAGTAGTGCTTTTGTAGAGAAATCTTTCTCATACGTAGATAGAGCTCAGACATTGGTTGGATCATGAGAAGATGGATGATAAAGAACTGTTAACATCTAGTAAGATTTCATCATGTGCTAGATTGTGCTAAGTATTCACATGGATCATATGATTTAATTCTCACACAATTCTAAGAGGCTGATACCATTTCCACTCTCATTTTATAGGTGGAGAAACAGAGGCTTGAAAAGTTTAAATAATCAATTCCTATTTCACATTGTCTCAGGATTAGTTGAATGAGAGACAAAATGCGATGCTATCTTGGTAGTGGAATTTGAAGGAAGAAAAAAGACCTACTTGTCCACAGTAATTCCCCTCATCAGCCTACCCTTCTTTTGCACTGGCTTCAAATTGTCATTGATACATGAAAAATTGGTTTGTAGAAGTTTTAGGAAATGGCTTCCACATTTACACGGTTGCGTGCCATATTTAGCATCTTTGCTTTACATTTCTGCTAGGAGAGGAGGATAGTCGTAAGTCTCCAGGTGGCAGATGATTCAGACTCAGGATGCCAGGGATGAGTTGGGGGATAGGAATGAGGAAAAGATGGAAAATAAGAATTACTGATCTGATCTTGATCTCCTTTACACGAAGTTTCTACTTGTTGAGAATTCCCTTCATTCCTGCTGTGTTGCCCTTTGATACCATCCCGTTCCCTCCTCCACCTTGGTCACTTTCTACTGAAATGCCATAGGACTAGAAGTAAGGTTTCTGTTTGAGTTCTAATTCTAGCAGTGCAAGACAACCAAAGGTGAAGTTACCCCCCTCATCTTCTCTTCTGTTTTTCAGTAAGCTGAGGGACTGCTAAGTGCCTGTACTATGTAATTAAATAAAAACTGCCTACATTTTGTGTCAGTTTTATATTTGTGGTGGGTTTGCGGCAACTGATTTTAAAATTTAATAATAGACTAATTGTGACCCATACCCCACTTTCTGGTTCATCAACGCCTCCACACCATCAACACCCACCTTCATACTACAATGTAATTTGCCTTTGCGTGCGTATGTGTGTGGGTCTGTGCCCATGTCTGTGTGTGTGTTTCCATAGTTTTTGTCTGAGAATCCTAGAACCAAAGAACCTCCACAAATACCTACCCTCTGAGTACTTTCTAGAATGACCCTTCTAAAACAAATCTAATCATGTCCTATCCCTGTTTAAAATCTGAATAATTTTTCACCACTCTAAGAATGAAACCCAAAATCCTTGACGAGGATGTTCAGGTTGTTTTAGATCTCACTGGCTTGACCTATCATTCCTTTACCTGGCACACTCTAAGCAAACTGAACACCTTGCTGTTTGAGAGCTTTGTACTCTCTTAAGCTGGTCCTTCTTCCATCTCCCTCTTTACTGTGTAGCTTCAATCCTTTAAGTCTCATCTTAGATGTTACTTCTCCTCAGGCAAAATCTCCCTTGAGAGGACCCTTCCGCTTTTCTGTGCTTCTGTAGCCCACCTTCCTTTCCTATCAGCTGCTACAACTCCCTGTGGCTATTATGTATTCGGTGGCTAGTCCTCCCTACCACTGTGATTGCCTTGAGAGCAGGGGCATTGCCTGTACTTCTTAGCAATGTATCTGCAGCAGTAAGCAAAATGCCTAACTCATACAGGATTCTTAGTGAATAAATGTCGAATGAAGAAAGCCAGTCTGAATTCTTATTGAAAAAGCTGCCACTACTGCCATAAAATTTCCCACAGTTGACATCACTTGATTTAAATTGCATCATATGACATTTCTTCAGGCTTTGTAAGTATGGTTAGCATTGTATTTATAGAATTTTGTGCTTGTTTACATATGTTTTTGAAAATATTTTTATTGTCCTTTTCTCATTTTCTTGCTTATATGGTAATCTCTGGAATATTTTTAAAGAATGATAGCTTTATTATCAGGTACACACAGTTATTTGTACTCAACACAAATCAAATTGCTTTGCTCCCTGGATTATCATTATTTTAATTGAATATAAATATGTTTTTCTAAAATGTTTTTAAACAATTTTTAAATGAATACTATTGTATTTCTGTTTTTTACTATCAATTTGCTTATTAAATGATTTTAATTTATATGATGCAAAAGTGACACTCATGCAGCTCCTGTCCAGTTATAATTGGTAGAATTAGAAACAATATTTTCTTATTGTTTCCATCAGAATTTATTCAGTGGAAGAAATCTTTTTAGTATTCAGGTTGGGATTGTGGAATTTCACAGGGACCAGAACAATGATTTTTTGGGACGTGAACAGCCCTGTGAAAGAACTGTTGTATAAAAATGTGGAGAGGGACAAGAAACAAGGATTCGTGTATTTTGTGAGGAATACTTATAAGACATGTAGCTGTCTGTTAAACGTTCACCCTGTTTATCCACGTTCTGCAGCTTTATTTCCAGACCCCAGATAGGAAAAGGAACTCATCACTGGGGAGCAGCTGGGGTAGCAGACGCAGCTGGAGGCTGTGAATGTGCCTTATAGAGCTCAGCACCCAGCACAGCAGGATTCACTGCAGAGGCCTGGGGTGAGCAGGTGCCTGCGGGTTGTCTCTGGTTGCATAGTCCACAGTACCACCACCACTATCAACAACAATAACAGAAGTAAACACCCAAACCAGGTATCAGGAGAGCTGCTGCCTCCCTGTTTTCAAGCGTGCTTCACAGAGAATTCACCAGAACAAATATCCTTACAAAAAAATCCCAACACAACCGAACAGCAAAAATCCTTTAACCTTCTCTCTAAATACCTTTGGCAAGTGGTCTGTAGACAAAAATGATTTAAATATATAAAAACCAAGAGTTGCTTTATGGATGTTTTCAGCAACTTTTTGTTAGCATTCCCTAATACCTTACCTGAGATAGATTTAAGATCTCATATAAAGTCTAGTGATTAATACTTCAAAAGTATTCACCAACCAGTCCTAGCTGAATATTTTTTTTCTGTCATATCCTGGTTCGCCTTGATTTCATGACTTCTTGGATTTAACACCAACTCTAATTTCTGGAATGAGGTCATCAACAGTGAGGGGGAAGGGCTTTAACCAATGGCAACGGGGATCTAAGGCTCTGTCCCACTAAACCGTATGACTTCAAATTTTCTATATTCAGGTTTACTCCCATGATGTGCTCCTCTGTGTTGGAGGGCAAAAGGGCAGGAGGTCACACTTTCCCTGCTTCCATCATTGACATATGATACTTGCTTTTATAAACTGGGAATGATTAAAAAAAAAGAAAAGATATGCAAATAAACAGTATAGACAGCTCATTTCATACACTTAAAAAAATTGTGGGTTTCCTTATTCAGACTACACATTCACACAAAGAAAATCTCACATAATATTAAATCTTGGGGAGAAACACACTTCAAGCTTAAATTTTATGTCAAAAAGGAATTTTTTTTTTCTTCAAATTGTAAGTCATTTGATTTGGAATATATACTCATAAGCTGAATTTCTAGAAAGCCTAACTGGTTTTGTTTTTACCCTTAACCCTATAGTTCAGGTCTTCAAATTGCTATATGTGTAGTTATGATATAATGTGAATAAATCTAAATAATTAAACTAGTTCAAGCCTTTCTAAGTAGACTGAGCATGTAGAAAGATAAAAGAGTCTGTCTTCTTTTTTTAAATCAATTTGACCTGCCGTCATATCCAGTGATGGTGAGTACAGCAGGACTTGTTAGAAAGACTCAGGTCATTCCCCACCAGAGGGCAGAGCTCAGTGGCCTTACTATGTAATAGGCTTAAAACAACACTTTGAGGACTTCTGCAGTCCTTAGGCTAATGATCACTAAGCTGGAATTTATGTCCACACTACTGTCTCCTGCCATATTTCTATGCTACAGCTATACTGACTCGCCAAATTCTTTGAATGGCCCATGCTCTTTCCTGTATATTAGATAATCTACCAGGAACGTTTTATACCAGTCCCTCCCCATCTCTTCATCTGACTAATGCCCACACATCCTTTACATCTCAACTCAGATATAACTTTCTTAGGATAGTCATCCCTAATTACCTTCTCTCTACCCACACTTGTATACATACATACACATCTGACTAAGTCAAACCCCCAAGCCCCTCCTCCCCACAGTACTGGTCACTTTTCCTTCTTTACTTTTACAGCATTTGTAATTCTTGTTTAGTGTCTATTCTTCCACAAGTCTGTAACAGTAGGGGTTAGAGGATAGTGTGTCTCATTCTTAATTAAACCTTGAGCATAGCAGAGCATCTAGGTAAATGCAAAAGGAAGGAGGACAGAAGGAAGGAAAGAAGAAAATGATGGGGGGATGTAGGGGGAAGGAAAGGTCTGTGCAAGATTGTAAAATTTCTATCCCAGTGGATTTAGAAGAAACATATAGACATTCTCTGATCTGGCTGGTTAGACCACACTATACCTCAAGGTCCCTTTAGTTCTGGATCATGGTAAGTCAGCTATACCTTCTACAGCCTTTGGTCTGTTGAAAAATACAGCTCCTGTGTGGTTCACTGGAAAGATTCTGGAACAGAACTGCACCAATTAACTCAGCTAAGTGGAGGACACATTTATTCCAATTGATCTCAGTTTAACAAGGAGTGAACTATGGTCAGTCATATATATTTGGCCCAGGTCCCTGCTCTGTGAGAAGCAAGTGATAAAACACTTTCTCTGGCAGAGACTGAATAGTTATGTTCCAGAAACTGCAGGGTATGACTCTGTGGGTATAAATAAATCCACCTCTTGACCAAGACAATCTTTAACCCTCTCCTCAGTTTGACTCAACTGTAGACAAGTTTCTTCCTGACTATGGGCCCCTTGACTTCCCTTTCCTTAGAGCGTTTAATTTAAAAATGCCGTTATAAATTCTTTCTCTGTCCCTTGGAGGTGTACATTTTCTCCTAGCCTCTTGACAGTTGTTATAGCAGAGAAATTTCTTTCTCAAGGACCTGGAAGCCATCCCTTTGAAATGTAATCATCAAGAATGATAGCAAACCCCTGTCTCCCAGTTTCTGTGGGTAGGTGGGAACCTAACTTAGATAAATGACAATTATCAAACACAGATGGCTAATCACGTTGACCAAATTCCCCTCAGTGTCCTCGAGCACTTGCTCACTAGCTCACCTCAGCACTTAAATCTCCCCAACTTTCGTATTAGCAGAGTGGAGTTCAGTGTCTCTGTCCTAATGGAATAGTCTTGAATTAAGTCTTCTTTGCCTGTTTAACTCTAACTAGTGCAATTTTTCTGTGGCACTTGCTGGGAAGGGATCACAGCCACTCACATGAGGTTTGACCCAGCTCATATGTATACTTGAATTAAATTGGAGCTATGTCACTCATGACTGATGTGAATGTTCTAGAAGGTGACCAGATTTTTTTAAAAAATTGAATTCACTGAATAAAACGTCAGTTAACTTCCTTTTAGTGAGCAGGAGGATTATTTTTATTTGGGGGAGTGGGATTGTTTTCTTTTAATGCTGCTATTTTGAAATAACATTGAGGGGGAAGCATCTGATCTCTTCTAGGCAATGCAAGTTTGAACAATGTCCAGGAGCAAAATCTGTGGTTGTCATGCTTCTGAGCTAAATCAATTTTCTACCCCATAAATGCAGCTCATATAATGGTCTTGGCTGCAACCTTGAAACCTTGCTGAGCTCTTATTGTGAAGGCCCTGACTGCCTGGGTTTTATTTTATTCTGATTTGGACAGCAACTGATGGTTTTTGTGGCCTGAAGAGCACTGGGTTTGGGAGCCAGACTGCCTGGATCCATATTCTGGATCCACTGAGATTTCGTTAGTTGCTGAACATCTGACTGAGTAGAAGTAAATAGTACAGAATCTGATGCCTAGTAAATGCTCAATAAATGTTAGTTCTTGTCATTGCTACTATCATCATCTTCATCATCACTTTTACTACTGTGAAAAACAAACAGGACTTTATGATTTCAGAAGTTACTCCTCTCCACCAAAAAAAAAAAAAAGTCATTGATAGGTAGCAATTTTGGCTGAAAATAGACTTTCAGCCTTGCTGAATTGCTTCGTTCATGCATAATGCTGAGCCCTATTTGTGAGACCTTTGTCTTTCTCTCTCCCCACCCCAATTCCTGAATTTTTTTAGTGATGGATGGGCAGACAGAGATGAAGTCATTGAAGGTTATGAGGTGGAAGCCAACGGGGGAATCACAATAAAGCTGCAATCTCCAGAGGTCAGGTCATTTGATGATTATTTCCTGAAGCTGAGGCTGGACACTAATACGAGGAATCCCTGGTTTCCTGAGTTTTGGCAACATCGGTTCCAGTGCCGCCTACCAGGACACCTTCTGGAAAATCCCAACTTTAAAAGAATCTGCACAGGTAATTTGCGTTCACGAAATAACAACTCAGAGGTTACAACTCTAGCCCCATTGCAACTTGTTGAATGAGAGTAGAAGGTGTCAAGGCTGGAGTTCCAAAGACTGAATTGCCATCTTAATTTATAAAATAACTAGAATTAGGAGAGTGTATATATTACCCCAAGGATTCATGTTTCCATATTCTGGAAAAACTGCTTTGGTCTCTGGTGGAGCAAGTTGTAAGAAGTGATAATACAGTTCAATGAAAAGCAAACTGAGAATTCAGGTATCTGGTATTCAAGCCAGAGAGAAGAGATTTTATTGCAAGCATGCTTAGGAAGTGTTGCCCATAGACATAAGCAAGCAGCACTGGTTTGATCCCTTTTTCTTCTTTATGACTCGCTTCAATATGCAAGTCTGAAGAAGATGAGATAATGTTATCTAGGACCACACCACTAACATGGGTATATGTGGACATAGGTGGCAAGAAATTCCGCATTCTTATCTGTAAATAGGACTGACATTTCCTGGTGGGACAGATAATTCCCATGCACTGCTCACTGAAGGCATGCCAGGAAAGGACAGCACATTGTTCCAGGTCTTTAGGGCTTGGTGAACTCCAGTGGATGTCCTTTTCTTCCCCCCCACCCCAGGAACTTCTTAACAGAGTAACTTTCATGAGTGTTATCGTTACTATGTAGAGACATTGCTGTCTGCTGTCTTTTTTCAGCATTGCTTAATGTGGCAAAAATAGATCCTCTTTGGTCTACCACAGTGCCATTCAAAGCCAGTTTTCTGTACTGGGTTGATAACAGAGCATGATGGACAGGCATTAAAGATGGTGTCACCATTGACTGAGATGGGAAAGACTTCAAGAAAAGGAGAAAGGATCAGGAGCTAGATTTCAGTGGGTTAATTTTGAGATGTCTATTAGTGATGCAGATTTATATATGTCACTTGGTCATTGTGTTTTTTTAGTAAAATTTAAAATACTATTTATTAATCATACTTGGATGTCTTTTTGCAAGGATTTCCAAGAAAATAGCTTGTGACCTAAGCTTTCAAAACAAAAACTAGAAATCTGTAACTACGTTTGTTTTGAAAACCATTTTGGGTTTTGTGCATGCAAATGTCAAGGTTAAAATCTGAACTTGCTTAAGTTTCATAGTAAGAAATAAAAAAAAATTGCACATTCATGAATTGTTCTTATGTTATGCTTGACTCTCAAGGCTACTTTTAAGAGCTTCTTATGTGATTACCTTTAATAAATATGTTTATGTTTGCATTTCATTCTGCAGTCAAGCTTAGCAAATATTTCCCTTTGTTCTTAGTTCTAAGGAAGACTGAAGACTTATTTAACTTTTCTATTTGGAACTAATTCATGAACTTTATTGATCTCTTCTGCCGCAGGAATCCTAGAATTTTATCTTTAATTTATCTTTAGCAGTATTTGCGTTATCTATGTGTGTATACATTCAGGTAAATTTACCTTGCTCTTCAGTTTTAATGTCTGCGTTTCTATGAAATTGGCTTCAGTGTTATTGAAGAACAACTAAACTATCACTTCATGTATCATTCTTATCTAGTTGAGATCCTTGAATAGCAAATAAATTGCATAGTCTTCTAATGAATATTCAGACACATTTATGAACATTAATGTGAGGAAGTTGAATGAAACCTTCCATACTATCGATAGCTGCTCTTTCCATCACTTATTTTTACTTCCTCTAATTGGATCATTTTGGTGTTTAGGAAAGTTTAGGTATTGCAGTTAGTTTCTATAGAAACCTTTATGGAGCTTAATCTCAGATGTCACTACTTAAATAAAGAGTTTACATGCACTAGATTGTCATTTTGAATATTAAGGGTCCTGAGCCCAGGCTGAATAATTTGGGAATCACTGTGGCTAATTAAAAAGTACTTCATGCAAAGTCTACATCACTGCTTAATTAGTTGGGCATATCAAGGGATTGGAGATGTGTCGGAAAGGTACTAACTAAAACATCAAAGCCTAACTCTTTTTTTTTGAAGGTTTTGTTTATTTTTTTTTGAGAGAGACAGAGAGTGAGAGCGTGAGCGGGGTTGGGGGGGGTGAGGACAGAGAGAGAGGGAGAAGCAGGCTCCCTGCTGAGCAGGCCTCCATGAGATCATGACCTGAGCCAAAGGCAGACAGTTAACCTACTGAGCCACCCAGCTGAAAAACCTAATTAAAAAAAAAAATAATCATTCTGAGGACAGTGGAAAGAATAGGTATAAAACAAATCAAAGTCACTCTCTTGCAGTAAATGTCTTAGTTGTTTACAGCATTTGTATTATGTTTGCAATAGCATAGTGCTTTATCCTTCCTGATGAGAATTGTGAAAATGATTCCATGGAAACTGAGAGCATTTAGAAGCTTAACCACTGGGCCCAACACTGGTTTGGTTAGGTATCTGCCAAATGACTTGGAGGACCTCACTTAGTCTCTGAATCAATTTCTGCAACTGGAGCATGGTAACACTTTCTACTTTACACAAGTGTGAGAATCGAATGAAATAATACAAGTGAGATACCTTGCAAATTGTAAATCCTTACGTAAATGTAAAGTGTTATTATTAATGTCATGTCTTACCAGAAGGCAAATATGGTATAGCATGGGTCACCTTACTAAATATTATAGATTTTGAAATTACAAATTTAGCATAACTATATTCCAAGATGTGGAAACTAGAAAAACAAGCACACAAGTCGTAATGAACCACCATTAGAGTGCCAATATAGATATTTTATTTTTTTCCTATTCAGGCTTTTACCGTTTTTTTCTGATTATCACAGTAATACCTACTGCTATGATTATTGTATATAAATTAGAAACATAAAAAAGTATAAGAAAGATGATGAACATTAAGAATTTTCTTTTATATAACCACTGTTAATCACTATTAATTTTTTGATATATTTCTAGCAAATACACTATTAAATTTTTGGTGTATTTTTATCTGTATATGCTTTTAAATCACATAGTCAATATTATTTTATATATTGCTTTTAAAATGAATACTGCCTTTTCTTTTAGATTTATGAATTTATCATTAATTTCTTTCATTCTTCATAGCTGCATACATTCTGCAGACAGATAAACTCTAATTTATTTAACTCTTTCTTCCTACACATTTAAGCTATTTTCAGTTCTTTATGAATTAAAAAAAACCTGCAGAGTTGCATTAAAAAATTCTTCTTCCTAACCACCCCCCCTTTTTTTCTCATTTTAGATAATTTTTTTTCTTTTTCTTTTTTTCTTTTTTTTGGATAATTTTCTTAAGATACATTTCCAGAAGTTGAATTACTCAATCAAATGATATGAACATTTCTAAGAGAATAAGAAATCCCAAAAGGCAGCTTCTACCAGCACAGCTTACAATTCCATGAACGTTTTTTCATTTTGTTTTGCATAGTTATAATCATAGTGTACATGTAATTCTGTTACAGATTACAGTTACGATTATACTTCACCTTTTTGATGTTGCCATACGACCTTTATAACCACCATTTTAATAGCTCCGTAATATTCTACCCAATGGAAATACTATAATTACTTAGTCATATTATTGGTTGCTTCCAATTTTTCTTCTGATGAAAAACACTGAATATGGTACAGAGAGTTTTCATGGTTGTTGTTACTCTTTTTGGATTGTTTCCTCTCTATAGATTTTTAAATATATAATTATTGGTCTAAGAACATAATGATATTTAGGCCCCTTAAAAAATATATTACCATTGTCTTGCAATATTGGCAATATTAGGATTTGCTGTGGTTAGCAGCATAATAACTGGATTAGTTCACTATGTCTTCACCGACCTTTTTCACAGTCCAGTGAATTTACAGTCATAATTTTACATTCTCCCCTTATTCTTTATATCAGCTGGAAATAAGTGGGCACAATGCTTTTTAAAGCTAGTATATCCTTGTATTTGGTTATTATCCAAGACATAATGAAAGAATTTAGATGATATCTGTAATACTCACCAACAGCTCAGGACTACTAAGATAATGACAGCTACTCTGATATGACAAAATTTCAAGAATTCCAAGCATGAGTACTCTTTTTTTTAAAAAAATTGAGATATAATTGATACATAACATTGTTAGTTTTTAGTGTACAGCATAATATTCGATATTTGTATGTATAGTAAAATCATCAGTACAGCATCCTTTACCATCCATCATCACTATATATATGTGTGTACATATATATATTAGATTTTATTTATTTGTTTATTTATTTATTTTAGAGAGAGAGCGCATGCATTCAGGAGTGAGGGAGGGGAGGGGGAAGGGGTGGAAGAGGGAAAGGGAATCTCGAGGAGAGTCCATTGAGTGTGGAGCCCCATGTGGGGCTCCATTCCATGACCCCGAGATCATGACCTGAACCAAAACCAAGAGTCAGATGCTCAACTGACTGAGCCACCCAGGTCCCCCATGTTTTTTCATTACCATTTATCCATCAAGGGACACTTAGGTTGCTCCTGTGTCCTGGCTATTGTGAATAGCTGCAATGAACAGAAGGGTGCATATATTTTTTTCAAGTTAGTGTTTTTGTTTCTTCAGGATAAATACCCAGAAGTGGAATTGTTGCATCATATGAGAGTTGTATTATTAATTTTTTGAG
Organism: Ursus maritimus; assembly: GCF_017311325.1. Lineage (NCBI taxonomy): Eukaryota > Metazoa > Chordata > Mammalia > Carnivora > Ursidae > Ursus > Ursus maritimus. Next base: position 51,440,041 of record NW_024423675.1, read on the forward strand.
AAACCTCCATACTGCTTTCCAGAGCGCAGTGCACCAATTTCCATTCCCACCAACAATGCACAAGGGTCTCCTTTTCACCACATCCTCAGCAGCACTTGTTTTTCTTGTCTTTTTGATGATAGTCATTCTAACAGATATGAGGTGATCTCTCATTGTAGTTTTGATTTGTATTTCCCTGATGATTAGTGATATTGAACATCTTTTCATGTACCTGTTAGCCATCTGTATGTCTTCTTTGGAAAAATGTCTATTCAGATCCCCTGCCCATTTTTTCACTATTTTTTTTCTTTTGCTATTCAGCTGTATGGATTCTTTACACATTTTGGATATTAACCTCTTGTCAGATATAAAACTTGCAAATATTTTCTCTTATTCAGTATATTGACTTTTCATTTTGTTGATGGTTTCCTCTGCTGTATGAAAGCTTTTTAGTTTGATGTAGTCCCCCTTATTTATTTTTACTTTTGTTATCAAAATCCAAAAAGACATTGCCAAGATTTTCTTTTAGGAATTTTGTGGTTTCAGGTCTTATGTTCAAGTCTTTAATCCATTGTGAGTTTGTGTGTGTGTGTGTGTGTGTATGTGTAAGATTTCATTCTTTTGTGTGTGTCTGTCCAGCTTTCCCAAAACCATTTATTGAAGGGACTATCCTTTCCCCAAACATGGGTACTCTTGCTCCATCTTGGAGACTCCCATTCACAATTTTAAGATTGTTACTAATTTTTATAATAGAGTTGCCTCATTATTAAGTTTCATTAGAGTTTCCATTTTGAATTAACATATCATATGTAAGGTGGGATAAGATTTGTCCAATATAATTCAATCCAGATTAAGATGGTCTATAAACTGAGACAGATTCCTACTTACTATAGCCTTTTAGGTCCTAGGGTAATAACTTCTCTTTGCCTTTGGAAGTTTGACCCAAATGCCATTATGCATGCCTGAAGAACAACATTTGCCTTTACCCAAGAAATTGGTATATTAGCCATAGTTTGTGGAAGGCTTCACAATTCTCAACCCCTCCCTGTATCCATTCCCTTTGAAATGTGACTTTGCTGCTCCTCCCATTATGAAGTAGAATTTTGCTTCCTACCTTTTGAATCTCAATTGAATTTATAGCTTGTTCGTTCTAGGTCCAGGTTTTAAGAGGCTTGACCTACTATTCTTCTTTCTTGGGACCCTCTCTCAGCTGTATGTACAAGCCTGAGTTAGCCTTCTAGAATATGAGAGACAACTTAGAGCAGAAACAGGATGACCTCTTAGTTGATAAACCAGTCTCCAGCCAATACACTAGCTGGCTGTTGACACATGAGTTCAGCCTAGCTGAGGTGAGTCATGTCCAACCGAGAACAGCAAAACTTCCTAGTTGACTCCCAGATTCATGAACTAAATACTTGTTGTTTTAAGCCACTAAGCTTGGGGTGGTTTGTTATGCAGCATTATTGTGGCAATTGATAACTGATTAAAGGATCTCTATAGCCCTATAATCCATGACCCTCACATGGAACAATAGTTGATTTAATTTAGGGAACATAATTTCTCAACCCAATGTTAGAATTCTCAATCTTTTCCCCCTTCAGGAGGAATGATACAATGCTGTACCCTGTATCTCTTGAAAAAAGCCTAACATTTTTATAGTTTCTTCAATGAAGATTTAAAGCCCACTGATCCAAGGCAGTGAAACTATTCTACTTTGGAATTCTGGAAGTGCTAACAAGTAGAACAAAGATAGCTGAGCCAAACAAACATTCTCAAAACGAAACAGTAATAGGTTCTCACACAGTGCTGGTAGAAATTTCTTTATGGACGTATGTTTTAAAAGCTTTGGTTGTTGCTTTAGTCAGTTTGGGGTGCTATAACAAATTACCATAAGCTGGGAGCCTTGAACAACAAATATTTATCTCTCACAGTTCTGGAGGCTAGAAAGTCTACACTTAGGGTGCCTGCATGGCAGGCGTCTAATGAGAGCCTTCTTCCCTCTTTCCTCACATGATGGAGAAAAAGAAAAGAAACAAGTCTCCTAAGTGTACTAATCCCATCAAGAGGGCTGCACCCTTAAGACCTAATTACCTCCCCAAACCCTATCTCCAAATATCATCATCACATTGGGGATCAGAGTTTAAACATATGAATTTGGAGGGGACAAAAACATTCAGTCTATAACAGATGTATTTAGATTTTGGGTTGAAAGAATGAAAGTGAACTGACCTTGTGTCACTTTTGGACATTATAATTTCTCAGAAAACCTCATTAATTATCACACATAGATGAAACTCTGAAAATAATATCATACTATAAGTACAGTCTTGGTCTGCTTAACTCTTAATACTTTTGACCTGCCCTGTCAACTGTGGTAGCCACTAGCCATGTGTATTTTTTTTATAATTAAATTTAAATTAATTAAAATGAAGTTAAGCACTCATTTTCTCAGCCTCACTAGCTATATTTCATATGTTAACAACTGCATGTGGCTAGTGACTACATCTTACATCGCACAAATACAGAAAAATTCCATTATTACAGAGTTCTATTGAATAGCGCTGCATTCTGATTTTTTCTTCCTTTTTTATTTTATTTTTTTTTTTAGAGAAGGGACGGGGCAGGGCAGAGAGGGGGCAGAGAGAATCTTAAGCAGGCTCCATGTCCAGTGTAGAGCCTGACCTCATAACCCTGAGATCATGACCTGGGCCAAAATCAAGAGTCAGACAGTTAACAAACTGAGTCACCCAGGCTCCCCTGCATTCTAATTTTCTAACCCCAGAAATGCTGGTTTTTTTGTTTCTATGGTTATTTGGATCTAATTCGCAAGTTAGTATTTCCAGCATGATCAACTTGTTGACTATCTTCACTGCAGCAGCTGAAAGATGTTATGAGCCAAGGCTTCCACCTTGCTTGGTGATTCCCACAGAGCCTCCAACCCAAATAGGGCAGATTCATTCCTGTGAAGACCAATTCAGTATAGTTTCTTCTTCTGTGTCAGTTTAATAATTGAATGGATTTATAGAAACGTGTTCTATCATTCAAAAGACATAAATATTGATTCAGGGGCATATGTTTTCCATCCTTTTGCTTTATATTAATCTTGATTCTATTTCCAAAGGACTTGAATAATTTTTAGCATCAAGCAGATACGGACTTCAGGTATACAAATGGGAATTTTTTGAGGCCTTCAATGCTTATTGTAACAGTGATCAGTTACTATTTTATCAAAACATCTAATTTACAATTTTGTAATATGGGATATGCCAAAGAACTTTTTGCTATGTAAACTAGTTACCTAGAGAATGGCCTAAGGTTTATATACCTATTATTACTAGAATTTAGTTTAATTTATTAATAAATCCTTCAATTAGATCAAATTCTCCCTATTAAACAATTTATATATTTTCAAAGTTGAATGCTTCCTCCTGTGGTCCAGCCTAACTTCTGAACAATTTGAGAATGGGTATTTTTAATCATTAAAATCTATGGCTATTCTTAACTAAGAGTTCACCTTGAGATAAAAGGCTAGTATATATTTAGATATTCCCAAATGGCTATGTATGGGCTTACTCTATATCATATAAGTTGTACTGCTTCTCATCAGGAGAATAGTTTTGCATTTCATTTCTTCTACATATTTGCTGCTGGGAAAACTCACATGAAGTAAAGTCATAATTTCAGCCATCATAAGAAGTTACAGTCTTTTCATGATGGGTAGACCAAACATACTTGACGTATGGCCCATTTACTCTTTTTCTTGTATTTTTATATTTTTATTGAGGTATAATTGACATACAAAAAACTACACGTATATAAAATGAACAATTTGACAAATTTTAACATGTGAGTATGGCCATGAAGTCATCACCACAATCAAGATAATAAATATATCACTCCCCAAATTCCTTTGTCTCTCACTGAAAATTCCTCCCTCCCACTATTCCCCCCCCAACTCCTCCCTCCTATTCACATGCAATTTTCTGTCACAATAGTTCATTTGCAATTTCTACTTTTTTTTTTTTAAGGTTTTGTTTATTTATTTGAGAGAGAGAGAGAGAGAAGGGAAAGGGAGAAGCAGACTCTGTGCTGAGCACAGAGCTTGACCTGGAGCTCAATCCCATGACCCTGTGATTATGACCTGAGCTGAAATCAAGAGTTGGAAGCTTAACCAATCGAGCCACCCGGGCACCCCCTACTCTTAAAACGAGATTGTGTGCTGTGAACTCTTTTCTGTCTGCATTCTTTCACTCAGCACAGTTATTTTGAGATTCATCATTGTATTGCATGTATCAACAGTTCATTTTTTAAAAAATTGCTGAGCGATGTTTCATTATCTGGACATAACAAAATTTGTTTATCCTTTAACCTGATAATGGGCATTTGAGTTATTTCCAGTATTTGGTTATTACAAACCAAGCTGCTAAGAACATCTATGTGTGATCTTTGTATAGATATATGTTTTCTTTTCTTTTGGGGCGAGTCCTAGCTGTGGAATCCCTGGATCCCGTGGGAGGTGTATGCTTAACTTCTTTTATTTATCCTTTGGTCCTATTCATTATGGAGATATATAATTGGGAAAGCAGCAGCATAAAGAAATCAAACACTGAAAAGATAAATGGTTGGTTAGAATTCAAGAACCAGTCAGACTTTTGAACTTGTTCTTGAGGAGTATGTTCCATCATTCCATTATTTCTGCTATGTGGAGGTAACAGTTAAGGTGAAGGGGATGTTCTGTATCCATATCATGAACCAAGTTTGGGGTCATAATAGCTACTAAACATGATTCCTTATTAAATGCTGTGAAATGGAGGTTGCCGTGTCTCTGGACAACTTCTTTAGTATGTTCTCTGGAGGTAAATTCTCTGGTGCCTGCTTTTTTTGAAAACTAACCTCATACCTGAAGTTATTATATACATTTGTGCCCTAATGAGTGGGGCCCTATGTAATCAGCCTACCAGTTACGTTTATAATCTAGGTCCTGTGTCTCTAGGCCATGGTAGTATACTCGAGTATTATACTTCATATCTGAGAGCTGCTTGTCAAACCTCACACCAAAGATCTGTGTGAAGTGGTGTTAAACCTGCTATCATAGTCATCTGTGCCTATGTCAATATCATGTCATAATTCTATATGGCCACTCTATTTATTTACTAATTGACTTTTCTCTGGAGTATCACTGGCTGGTAAACAACATTAGTTGTGACCACAAATCCTTATAGAAGTTTGATGGGCATCCATGGGTACTACATGGGACATGTATTAAAATTTGTTAGAAATATGAATCCACAGGGACTTAGCTCAAATAGATTTGGTCTAATACTCTAACCAACAGAACACTATTATCCAATCCATTTGGATAAATTAAGATGATATGAAGAAGAATCTTGTCCTTTCGAGCAGTGATTCTCAAGTCTGACTTATTAAAGTCTCATGAAAGCTTTTAAAAATGCACTCAATTTATGTTAACAGAAATGTCTTAATAACACATAGCAAGTTTTGTTTGGAAAAGAAAAAGGTACTTCATGGTACCAAGTTCTCATACCACACCAATTGGATCAGAATCTCTAGAGTGGGGGCGCCTGGGTGGCACAGTGGTTAAGCGTCTGCCTTCAGCTCAGGGCGTGATCCCAGCGTTCTGGGATCAAGTCCCACATCAGGCTCCTCCGTTATGAGCCTGCTTCTTCCTCTCCCACTCCCCCTGCTTGTGTTCCCTCTCTCGCTGGCTGTCTCTATCTCTGTCAAATAAATAAATAAAATCTTAAAAAAAAAAAAAAAAAGAATCTCTAGAGTGGAGCCAAGCACTTAGGTTAAGGACAGGAAGAAATTCATACTTAAAATTTATGAGCCTTTTAGCTCTTTTTAAAAAAATTTTAAAATTTGGAATCATCTATCACTGTCCAAGTTGAGAGCTTGCCAAGGTTTTGGCTGTGGCTATGGCAGCTGCAGTAGCTAATGAGAATTTAGTAATTTCTAATACTGAATGAATCTCTTCCATTTGTTTTATTTATTTATTGGTAGGCTTGTTTGAAGCACTAGCATTCCAAAATCAATAAGTCATGGCTATATACTATTTCTCTATGTCCAGATTGGGCAATTACGAGATGTATTAATTTTCTATTGCTGCCATAACAAATTACCATAAAGTCAGTTCCTTAAAACAATCCAAATTTATTATTGTACAGTTCCATAAGCTAGAACTCAGACAAGGGTCTCATTGAGTGAAAATCAGTCAGAGGTCAGCAGAAACGCATTCCTTTAGAAAGGTTCTATGGGAGAATCTGTTTCTTGCTTTTTTCTAACTTCTAGAGACCACCCACATTCTTTGGATAATGGCCCTGTTCCTCCTTATTCAAGACCAGCAATGTTGTATCTCTTGGACCCTGCTTCCATAGTCACATGTCTCTCTGGCCACAGCTAGGGAAGATTCTCTATTTTTAAGGATTATGATTAAATTAGTCCCACCCAAATAACCAAAGATAATCTTCCCATCTCAATGGAAATTCAGTCACATCTGCAAAGTCCTTTTTGCCATGTAGCCTAACTTATCCACAGGTTCTAGGCTTTAGGATGTGGACATCTTTGTGGACCAACAGGTCCACCACAGTAGATGTTTAGACAGAGTGAGGGTTTAGCTTCTCTAAGTCCTTTCCAGTAGCTACTTCTTTAGCTCTTTTGCAGCAGACCTTTCTCTGTTAACAGCTGCCATGAGAAAACTACATAACTCTTTAGGTACATATTTAAAAACCCAATTTCATTGTGTTTCTGTGAAAGGTAAAACATGTAGACCATTAAGGACATGTGCCTCTGGCTGACCAGAATGGTATCTGAATGCATAGATACCTTCCTTTACATTTCCCTAATCCCTGTTTTTTGGTTTTCCATTGCTGGGTTTGTTCTTCTACACTCCCAAACACTATGCTCTTACCACAGAGAAACAAAGAACTAATTTCCTGGATAATTCAACTTTTTGTATAGCCACAGTGTGTCCTTACAGATATTTTTTGTCCAACTCTCAACTCACTTCACATAAATGATTTTCGTCTTTCTCCCACAGATACGCATCAGGATGTCAGACATTCTCTAGGAGTCTTGCTGTATCTTAAGAGCTAGGTTCTTAGCTCCTCTCTCTTAGCAGTTGTCTCCATTTGAAAGTTTAATGGGTGCCAAATTAATTCCTTCAGAGGTTTTATCACAAAAATAAGAGTTTTGATTTGGTAATTGACATGAAGCTGAGTTTTCATTTGTTCTTTGTAGCATAAACATCTTCTGTTTTATTTGTTAAGAGTTGGAAGTGAGAGTCAATTTCATTTTTATCTCTGCCCATTTAATATGCCTACCTCCTTGCTTAAACATGCAAGCTCATTTGGTAAAATACATGCCTTCCAAGTTATTATATGTGACAATGTTACTGAATGTTTTGCCACTGAATAATAATGGATTTATGTCCTTTTTGACAGTGATCACAATCTCCTCACTATCTGCTGCCTGTTTCTATAAGCCTCATACTTAATGATTCATTATAATTTTTTAAGTATTCTCCATGCCCAGTGTGGAGCCCAATGCAGGGCTTGAACTCATGACTCTGGATCAAGACCTGAACTGAGACCAAGAGTCAGATGCTTAACTGAATGAGCCACCCAGGCACCTCTCATGGTCATTTTTACTGTTGTTACAGCATTCCCTTACTTTTAGGTATCAATTCCCTTTTTAGTTAGGATAGGTGAGGATACACATTATAACATATGGACCCCTAACTTAATGTCTTTCAAGAAGAAAAAATTATTTCTTGTTCTTGCCACATGTCCATTATGTATGAGTTAAGAGACTGCTCCATGTCTTCAGCACCTAGGACCCAGTCTGATAGACCTTCAATCTGGAACATTGATAATTGTGGTAAAGAAACAGAACATGACCAATGTGATTGGGAGTTTAAGCTTCTGCTAAAAGTTATACATGTCACTTCAGTAACATTTCATTGACCAAAGCCAGCCCTATGGTTCAGCCAAATGTCAATGGAGAGAAGATACGTAATCTATCCTAAGGTATCTAATATTTATGGGTAATAATACAATCTATGAAAATATTAAATCAGAATTTGCACTGCAGCTATTTATTTAGGAGGTACATGTGCATGCAATATATGTTTAGAATTTTTGGTTTTGAACTCACCTGAACCTTTAATTGGCAGAATTACCTTGTCAAAATGCATGAAAAATTTTTGCCAAAGATAAAGAGATATTCCCTTCTTATTTACCAAGGTCTAAATTAATTGTAGGAAATTTTTATTAAGACAGTGAGTGAAAAATTCAGAACTCCAAGACCAAGAGACATCAGCCAAAAGGGCTTATCAACAAAATGCCTTTTGTTTTTAAATCAAGGTAAGATTAAGTAATAATTAGGTACTGTACTGAGTTTTCATGTTTCTGCTAGTGAACACTTCTTTATTTAGAGGCTTTGGAAATGGAACTTATTCCCATCTTAGGAAGGACAAAAAGAAAGGGATTCATGTATAGCCAATTACTCTCTACTTAAGGGTCCCACCTCCCATGTTTAACCTACAATGATTGACACTCAAGAGCAGTTTCAGGATTTCCTTTCTCATGTGGGACATTTCTGATAAGTCAACATTACTGCTTAACAACACATATAGTTCTTGCAACAAACCCCAAGTGTGCAGAAATTCTTACGGCATAGAACAAAGGTCATTGAAGATTTTAGGCTTATATTTCCCCCTTATAAAGAGATTAATTTACATCTTCTCTTAGGAATAAAGTGCCCTCAGCCTTGCTGCACTATGCTCTCTTAGTGACACTTTTCCAAGTCTGTATGTCCAGAAAGTAAGAGAACATTGTCATGTAGCAAATGGCTAAGACCCCTCCCCCCCATTCTCTGCTCTAGCCTTCTCTACAGGATTATGCAAAAGTCCCTGGCTCACTATTTTTAGGCATTATACTTTTTAAATTTCAAAATAATATGTGAAAATTAGTGCCATGTTAATTTTTATCTTCTTAACACTAGGCAGAATATTTTCTCAGCTTTTATAGTTTTTAAAAATTTTAACTTCTGTGGCTTCTTTACTGTGTTGTCAGATTACCCTTTCTTGAAATTAAAGTTATTTTTGTTTTCAAAATTCTTATTATAAAACTTGTAATTCCTCATTTGAAAACCTTTACACAATAAAGGAAATCAGTCCTGGCCTTTGAGTCCTCAAAATCATGTCATTAGTGACTTGTTCAGTTTGTAGGTAAGTTTAGGTCATGAGAGCATAAGTTTTAGACTCTATAGTGATGTGAACAGGTTAGGGAAGTGGTCACATAGCTATTAGAATGGCCTTTGTAGTAAAGAAAACGTATGAACAAAAGCTAAATTGTGTTTTTGAGAATATACCTATGTATCATCATTTTTTTAAAAAGTGACATGGATACATAATAAAAATACAAATAAATGCAAACAAAAGAGGTACAAACTTTTAGTTATAAAATAAATAAGTCATGAGAATGTAATGTATAGCATGGTGACTATAGTTAATAATACCATGTTTCATATTTGAAAGTTGCTGAGACAGTAAATCTCACAAGTTCTCATCACACACACACACACACACACACACACACACACACACACACACAAAATGAATCAGGATATAGGATGTAGGGACTGTTCAGAAGTCTTCTAGTTATTTGGAACAGCCCATATAGACTAAAGACATTATGAAAAACTGGGCATAAGGCTAGACTATTTAACTAAAGGATTATGTATACATATCTGTATGTGTTTTATTCATTAATACTAGACTTTTTCCAGTAATTATTTAAGGCAATCTACAAAACTTCCAACAATGTGACTTTTTGTTAAATGAATAGAAAATAAATATTCTATGTAGTTATGGTATAAAATAAGGTGCCTTATATATGGCCTTAACTTTCTTTAATACACTTTTTTTAAAGAATAGTTTTAGATTTATAGAAAACTGTGAGGAGAGGAGAGTCTATATATCCTGCAATCAGTTTCCTGGATTATTAATATGCTACATTAGTATACTATATTTGTTACAATTAATAAAATAATATTGACACATTATTATTTACTAAAGTCCATATTTCATTCATATTTTCTTGCATTTTATCCAATGTCTTTTTTTTTTTTTTTTTTTTTTTTTTTTGATGCCATCCAATGGATACCACATTGCATTTAGTCATCATATCTCCTTAGGCTCCTCTTGGCTGTGATAGTTACAATAATGACTTTTTAAAATATGGAAATTTTGTAGAATAAGGGTAGGGGAACATCAGGTAAAGTCAAAGTTGTGATTAGAGACAAAATAATACATGTTAGGAGATTATGTCCTATGGCTAGAGATGGGCAACAAATATGGCTTTGAACCTCAGTGTCCAAAAGATACAAAAACACCAGTTGCTTATGATATTTCGTAGAAGTGGAGCTCTTCCTGGTACAGAGTCCTGAGATAACTTTCTCTTGGGGCCATAATTAAGACTTTGTAATATCCTAAACATTTTCCTTAATATTATGTTTATGGAAAATTGAAAAATGGCTTATTAAGGCTATTTCCTGTAATATCTTAAAGGTGGGCCAAGGTCATGATGACTAAGTGTATTTCAGGTGTTGGAGGAGGATGGCAATGGGGTCAATTCTGTGCAGTTATCCAAGCTCATTGGATGATTGATCACTTCCCCTAAATAGCTCTTTCTACAGGGCTCTTTCCAAGGCTTCCAAGGAGAATCAGATAATTCAGTAGAGGCAATATCTATGGTTTCAGGTTGGACCCTTCTGACCCACCTCAACCCAGTCTTTTCCCACCTTCTTCGTTGATGCAAGATAAACAAAAGACTTTAAACATGGATATTTGAAGAGAAATCTTCATGGGGGTATTTAGCGTAGGAAGACTAAAATCAGGCTGGTGGAACTGAGGGCTAGATTTTGACAGAAAAGTGTTTCAGGCATCTCACAGATTGAGGGATAGCTGCCTGCTGTGTCTTTCCCTGCTTCACTCTGCATTTGTTCATGTTGGTCAGGGGCAGCTGCTCATAAAAATGAATTATATTTTCTTTGGCCACATCTGTGTACAGTACAAAGTTGCCAAACGTTTGAAGCTACCTTTTCTATGCAATTATAATATGCCAGATGAGATTTTTTGTAATCACAATTACTTATATTGTTCTCTAGGTTTAAAATTTCTCTGTGGACAGTATTGCTAATTAAAGCATTGCTACAATTAAAATAGAAGTGTGACCTACTGTCCTTAAGCTTCTTTAAAATATCACATACCTCCCCAACTCCTACTCTAACCTAGTTCTGTACACAAGGATTAGGAGATCCTTATTTGATTTCTTTTTTTTTTTTTAAGATTTTATTTTATTTTTTTGACAGGGAGAGAGATAACCAGCGAGAGAGGGAACACAAGTAGGGGGAGTGGGAGAGGAAGAAACAGGCTTCCAGTGGAGCAGAGAGCCCGATGTGGGGCTCGATCCCAGGACCCTGGGATCATGCCCTGGGCCGAAGGCAGACGCTTAACAACTAAGCCACCCAGGCATCCTAATCCTTATTTGATTTCTGACTTTGCTTCTTGATATGTCTGACTTTGGAAAATTTTTCTAACATTTTGAGGTCTCAGTTGCCTCATCAATAACATGGGAAGTGTATACCAATGTTAAAGGACAAAGATTTAAATTAAATGAAATAAATTATGTGATGCTCTTATACAAATATTTAGATAGTATTACTGTCTTAATGATGTTATCTATGTCTTTATGTATACATAAATATATTTAAAACCATTTACTTATCTATACATGATATGTGATATCCATCTTATATATCATAAGTATTAAATCATTGTTCCCATTTCATGTTTGTCAAAAGGTTTAGCTGGTATTTCTTTCTGCTCTTTTGAATTCTCCATCTTCCTAGTTGTCAGATATATTCACAAGCTTCCAGGATACTCAGCTTATGGGAATTTTATTGCTTTTGAGAGGTTGGGAATTTTATCCCAACCTTTATTTGATTCCTTACCTAAGGAGAAAGGATTCCATGACCCATAGAAGGATACTAGCTTAGACCTGAGTGATCTTTCATCTCCAGTAGGTCAGGTGAGATCAGTGATGTGGGGCAGACTAACCTGACAATTAATGGGTAAATACCATATCAGTGGACTCTTCCAACTCCACCTCACCCCACCTTGGACCATCTCTTACCTGCTTATCTTTGAATTCTCCTTGAAGAGTCTCTGTATTTCTTACAGCAATTGTCAAACTTCCCTCTAAACCATAGTTTCCTTAAAAGTTATAAATGCAGGGGCACCTGGGTGGCTCAGTCGTTAAGCGTCTGCCTTCGGCTCAGGGTGTGATCCCGGCGTTCTGGGATCGAGCCCCACATCGGGCTCCTCTGCTGGGAGCCTGCTTCTTCCTCTCCCGCTCCCCCTGCTTGTGTTCCCTCTCTTGTTGGCTGTCTTTCTCTGTCAAATAAATAAATAAAATCTTAAAAAAAAAAGTTATAAATGCAGGATAAACTTTTACATTCCCTCCCTCACCAAGCACAAAGACAGGGTGAGTGTATAATACATTGAATTGAATGAATGGATGAGGGATGAGATTGGGCATCACTTAGCGATCCCCTGGCCCAAATCTCTTACTGCCTCAAAACTCCTGTTACCTATTATATGACCAGTGCTTTCTTGGTTGGATGCATGTGACTATCTTGATTGCTGCCACATGTTCCATAGTGGAGGACAGGGCCCCAAGGAATGAGCTCACACATTTTGTGGAGGACTGGGGCCCAGAGCAGTCGCGGTTCTGTGATGTCCTTTTTTCTTGACTAAGGTAGGGTGTTGAGGAGAGAGGGCATCATGAAAGCAATGGTAAGAGTTTGGGGCCTCGGATGGAGTGATCAGAGTTATACAGATACAGAAAGAGGCCCCAAAAGTGAATATTCACAGACTTTTAGACATAATTTTAAATGATTTCCCT
>NW_024423675.1:51453014-51479976 GCF_017311325.1 Ursus maritimus
ACAAGTTATTTCTCAAATTTCCCAAGTGTTCATCCTGACCAACTTACCATGTCAATGTCAAGCAAGCTTTTTATTAGCTTCAGGGGTAAAAATAGTGCAAAACTATATAAACTACAAAGCTGGTTTACCAAATTGTGCAACAGGAAGTTTCTTGAATGAAGAAGGAATGGATGTGTGGTCATGACTAAGCAACGGAGGGATGCTGTGCTTCCCTTCAAATCCGCTTGTTGGGAAGGAAAATTTTAAAGATTCACGGTGTATTGGTTTCTATTTTCCTGTGAAAAGAACCTTTTGATTGTCTTAGATACAATCATTTTATTTAGTTTGGGGAATAACTAAAGAGACAGAGGGAGAACTTTCCAGAGAGAATCTGTGTCCTTTTCTTATTTTTGTTTTGTTTTTTGATGACTTTTTCTTTTTTTTTTCTTAATTCAGACTTCGTTTTTTGAGCAGTTTTAGGTTCACAGCAAAATTGAGAGGAGGCACACAGATTTCTCCATATACTTCCTGCCTCCACACCCATTGCCTGACCCATATCAACACCTCCACCACAGTGGTAACATTTCTTATAATCAGTGAACCTATACGAACCCATCATTATCACTCAAGGTCCACAGTTTACATTAGGATTCACTCTTGGTGTTGTACATTATATGAGTTTGGACAAGTGTATAAAGACATATACCACCATTATAGGATCATACAGAGTATTTTCACTGCCCTCAAAATCCTCTGTGCTCTGCCTACTCATCAGTCCACACTCCCCCCAGCCCTTGACAACCACTGATCTTTTTACTGTTTCCATAGGAATATAGCTGACATTCCCAACATCTTATCAAATTTGTTTTCATTTGTGTTTTTTCTTTAGATTTTATTTATTTATTTATTTTTGCAAGAGAGAGAGAGAGAAAGAGAAAGAGAGAGAGCATGTACACATGCATGAGCAGGGGGAGGAGAGGAAGAAGCAGCTTTTATTAGTTTCCTTTCTCTCTCTTTCATATTAGCATATTAAAGAGATAAATTAATGTCATCTGTCCAGTAAGTTTTAAACAAGGCTTTAGAGACCATTTGAAACCTCTGAGTGCTGGAGCTAAATGTTAAAGCTGCTAGAATTAGAGAAGTTACCAGGAATAAAAGAAAGAAAGAAAGAAAGAAAGAAAGAAAGAAAGAAAGAAAGAAAGAAAGAAAGAAAGAGAAAATAAGAAAGAAAAAGAAAAAACAAACCAGACAAAAATTGAGAGGCAAAAGAACCTTCAATGCAGCAGCCTCTTAGAGGTTCTAGTCAATAAAAAACTACCTGATTCAAGTTGCAGCTATTAAAGTCAACGCAGGGACAAACTGCGGGAAAATATGAGAATAAACACCTGGTGTTCTTCATGGAAAATTCTCTATTAGGGGCAAGCCTTACAACCACTGAGTTTGTTGTTTTTGTTTGGTAACTGCTATTAAAGATTTATTATATATTTTCAAAATTATGTTGATGCCCCCAGTACAAATTTTTTAAGCCATGGTTGTCTAGTAGATGTGTTATTTGTAAGCACCGAGGCTGTAATTGCTCTTGGATTTCTTTGGGATCAATATTTTCCTTTTGATCCTTATTTAAGGCGATCATATAGCTTATTGTCCAAACTGGGCCACTTTCAAGAGTGAAGTAATGATTCTGGAAGCACAGGTATAAACGAGACAAACTGGTCAAACAGTGACACATTTCTTGAGCCATGCTGGCCTCTACCTGTATATTATTATGGGTAATATAGATACATATATTACCCATTCATGTAACATAAAATACATGTACTTTGTATATATACATATATATACATATATGTACAATAAACAGTAGACTATTCTTGTCAATTTTAAATAATTTTACATTTATCTAATGTTAATGGGAAATATACAAATTAATACCAGCTACTATTTTTTGGATTGTTTCTACAGTATTCAAATAATGAGTTTATGATAATCTTGTCAAATAGACATGAATCTTACCATTTACAAGTGAAGAAAGAGCCGTGGTATCCAAACGCCCTCCTGATCCTTGTTCTTTCTGTCATATTGAGTGGCAGTGTGGGCGCAGATACAGAAATCTACAGAAATGGCACTTTTCTGATGGCTGAGGAGAGGACGTCCTGCTGTGTACCAGTATCATTGTCAAAGTGGTTTGGGACTTCTCCCTAAGATCCTTCCAGATGTGCACAGCTATCTTTCTGAGTAGAAGTACTGACACCCAATCTTTTAACAGCATACGATGACAAAGAAGCTCATCCTGTCAGTATTCATCATACAGCCAGCCAGGAGGCTAGGCACATGTTTTCAGGAAATATTTGTAATTCACATGCCTTTCCAAAATAAACACAAACAGCTTGTGCATTTGTAAATCTGAAGCGAGCACATGCACTTCCCTACCCTGCAAGTCCACTGGGTCTGCACATGAAGGGGGTGCCACCATCAGGAAGAACTCTCCCTCCAGTTACTACCCCTGCTCAGTAGGAACTAGCATTTGGGAAGGTGCAACATAGAAAATCATCTGGACTTTGCGGGACCATTTTCTTCACCATAGCAACTGTCTCAGATAATGCTGCAAGGATCTATCACTGAACAAACAGAATATGTTACAGGTTTTCCTGTTCCCCCCAAATCCTATATTTTCATGACCAGTGAATAGAGAATCCAAACTAATAATATTGTCACTTGGTGGGAAGGTGAAAACACTGTGGTTCCCTGGGCTTTAGTGCTTTTTCATAACACTCGTCGCAGAGTTTTTAGTGAGAAGGGGATTTTATGATTCCGTTTTCTGTGGTGCGTTAAGTGTTATACACCACTAGGGTATCATTAAATCATTACGTTTTCTAATAGAATAAATGGAATCAAATAATTGTAGTTGACTGTGTTTACTTACCTTCAAAAGAATACCTGCCTAACTACTTCAGAGTGGATTGTGAAAATAGCTACCTTGATTCTAAGCAGCAGTCTTGTTCTAACTGCTAAAGCACAACAAGGGCTACAAATTGCTGCCTGAGTGAGCAGCACACAAGACCGCCACGGGGGTGGGAAGCGACTGAACACAGGAAATTCCCGGTGGTTGGGGGAAGGGTTGGCGATTCTTTCTGCTGCCAGTGAGGATGGCTATTCTGTAGAGCGGTAGAGCAGAAAGAACTCTAGGCACACGAACACACAGGACCCAGACGCAGTGCTTCTATAGTATGTCAAAAGTACATTTCCAAAAGCCAGGGAACTTAGATAAGGGTCTAGACCTCCTTGGGTCTCAGTTCCTAATTAAAAAAAAAAACAAAAAACAAGTGGATCAGATTATCTTTTAGGGCTCTCTTGCCCCTCTAAAGTTTCTACACTTTGCTCTTCCAAGTCTACATTTACTGCAAAGCCATTCACATAGATTATCTTTCTACTCTTTACACAACTATGTGAGATAGGTTGTAGGATCACTGTTTTACACATGTGAAGACTAAAGTTAAATCACAGTTGGGGACTTCTTTCCCTTCAATTAATGCTTCTTTCTCTTCTTTCCCTTCAGTTAATGCTTCCACTTGAAGAGACTTCTTATTAAGTAGCACCTCAGGTCTTTTGACTTACCTAATGGGAAAAGATGAGTGACTTATTTTTAAGAAAAAACTGGGCATGCTCAGCTCTGCCCCTTGCTCTCTCATTTGGAGACAATCACTTGACACTGCTCAAAGGTTCTGGTTCGTTCTGAGGCCTTGGGTAGCTGTTGGCTGTCGTTGTGCAGCCTGCCAGTAGGCTACACAGATGAATCTCTCTAGTTCTAAGATCAAGTAGTGAAAAGTCTGTCTGGGCCACATATCTAATCTATGTCCTTAATCCAGTGTGGTTATCTGTTTTTCAGTTAGTTAGTTTTTTGTTTTGTTTTTTTTTTAGTTTTTTTTTTTTTTTTTTTTTTTTTTTTTTTTTTGCTGTTGTTGTTGTTAACTTGAAAAAAAATTTTAGGGATGCCTGGCTGGCTCAGTCTGTGGAGCATGCAACTCATGATCTCAGGGTCATAGGTTTAAGCCCCACATTCAGTGTGGAGATTACTTAAAAATAAAATCTTAAAAAAATTAATTGAAGTAAAACTCACATATGGTAAAGTGCAGGAATCTGTACTGTACAGATCAATCAATGTTTACATAAGCGCATACCCATGTAACTCTTGCCCAGATCATGACTTAGAGCACGTCCAGAAGGCTTTCATTTATTTAGAGCCTCCTAAATTCATCCCAGCAATGTTTTGTAGTTTTTCAGTGGGCAGAACCTAGGTATTTGATTTTTATTATGCAGCAACAATTGGTATATTTAAAAAAAATTTTAAATTGTTTGTTGCTAGTGTATAGAAACACTCTTGATAGTTGTATTTTGGCCTACAAGCCTGCTAAATTAATTTATTAATTCTAATTTTCAATAAATTCTTTTGAGTTTTTTATATATATAGTCACATTACTAATAAAGCATATTTTATCCTCATCTGTTTGACCCCTGGTTCTACTTCCTAGCTGTATCAAATTTGGGAAGGAAGTACATTATCTGTCCCACTGAAATCCCAGGGGTCCTGAACTTAAGGTCACACAGCTAGTAAGTACAGAGGCAGTAGCCTTCCAGAGCTGGAGCTGGTTCCTGCCAAGTGGCACTATGCATTGCAAGTATCAGCTTTATTCAACTGCTAGAGAACTCCCCTAACAAACAAGATATTTGTTAACAAAAGCAATCAGTTTGATATTTATTTTTTCTGAGTTTTTAATAATATTGTCCCAGTTTGAATGCCCGGAGCAAGAGGACAAAGAATATAGATTGAGAGAATGTTGAACTGCAGTGGAGTACTTTTGTTTATGACTGTTCTATTCCATTAGAGCAACCCCACCAATATGCATAAATCTAGTTGTGTTGCCTTTTAAAATTTAAACCCTCAGCATTAACCTCAAACTAAAAAGAAACAAAACGGCATTCTTCTATCTCATCATAAAACAAGGAAGTATTTTGGGAAACAATGGTAAACACAACTGTCCCAGAGAAAATACTCTGATTTCTTGGCATTTATAACTCTGCACTGCCTCTCTATCTGAAAGCATTAATACTCAATACATCATTTGATACAATCTCAATTTAGATCAAAATAGAAAGGGCTGTATTAGTTTATATTGTTAAGAAAATAAAATTCATATTCCTCTAAATGACCCAAATATTAGATCAATTTGAAGGAAGATTAATCAAATCATTTTAAAAATAATGACCTCAAAGGACAAAAGTGCCCTCAGTTTTTCTTGAAAACCTGGGCAACTAAATTTTCTTTATGCCTTTCTAGGGAGAATTTGTGATGAGATTCACAACTCTCTAGCTATGTCCATGCTCAAGTCTAAGATCTATGAATTTTTGTTTCCTCTGACTCTATATTTTCCTTCTTCCCTAAAAAGTTTTCTCTGTTCACACCACAGAAAAATATGACCCCTCATTATTTTCTGCTCAGTTTATTAAAATGTAAATGAACTCCTATGTGGGATAGAAGAGAAGAAAGGAAGGTTCACTTAATCGAGCATATGTTATTATCACTGTTATTATTAGTTGAATTTCTATTGCTTAAACCCCTGATTTTAACATATGTGAGCAGCACAGATATTTTTCTAAATACACCATCACAATCTTATTAAGAGAGAAATCTCCCACTTAATATGACACGTGAACAGCAGGCTCCCTGCAAATTGATGATAATATATGGTAAGCCTCAATTTCCTGAAAATACGATTGCATTTTAGGTAATTCGTTCAAAAAATTATAGTGTATGTGAAAAACAAGTAAGGACAATTGCTGCTGTGTTTAAATGACGCTGAGGATCAGTCAGTAACATTCCATTGAACTAGAGGGGTAGTTCAGAGAAAACAAGGGCAGCTTGCTATGTGCCTTTGCCTTTATTATTGATCTGGCACAAAATGCTGTCATGAAGTTATAAACCACCCCCCCTGGAGTAACTAATCTTTGTAGGTCTGCAGTAAGCATTTGGCAGGTAATCATAGAGATAAAGTATGTTACAGAGAGCTGGCTGCTTTAACCACTGTGGGAGGTTAAAGTGTTGTTAAAATTCATCAGGCACCAACTCTCTTCTCAACAACCTGCTGGGTCAGAATCCTTGCCTATTTCTCTGGGCCTCTATCAAATCTAAGAAGGTATATCTATGCTTGTAGCCCCATTTCTAATTATTTGTGGGTGATAGGAAACATGCTTTCTTTTACATATGTAAGAGAGTTCCATGATTTAATGTTATTGTGGTCCATTTTGAGTTCCTGTCAACGGTTTATCCTTTTTAAAGTACGTCTAGTTTTATGTTGCTGTGGTTGGACTGAGCTAATAGGTTAGAGTGGATTTTGCAGAAATACAAGAGCTATTTATAAATATTCTACTGATCTCTGACCTATTTAATTAGGATCTAACATAACATTTTCTGGTAGGCAATATAGAGTCTTATTCATTGCGAAAGCAATACCATAGAATTATATGGCATTGGCATCTTAATTCCACTTTCATAATTGACTTCTTATTAATACAATTAGTATCTATAACTTGACAAAATACTACACATAAAAAAGTATACTTTGGGACATATTCAGCCTTTCCCTTAGAATTCATATGCCAAGCAGTAAATTGGAAGCCTGGAATAGAAGCCTATCATGTTCTAAACAGAGTCCAGGGTTTAAATATAGGTCATAAAGTTTATTACCATGCCTGTACCACCTGAGAATGAGAATGAGATATATTATGGATTTTAATTTAGGGTTCATTTTCCTGGGTCACTATTAGTTGATATTTTATGTTGATACTGTAAGTAGACAACAGCCCATGTAGATCACAATACTGTCTGTCCCAATGTTGCAACTATTGGGATTTCTTGAGTGGCATATTGCTTTTTATGTGGTGTCTCCCAACAGCATTTCTTTAAAGAATCAAATTTGGAATTCCTAAGGCCCCAATAAGAACTCATAGCTAGTGAGACTTTAGTCAATATGTGTCACAGAAATTGAAAGAGTAGATTTTAAGATTAATGTTGTCAAGTGCATAAAAGAAAGGAATTCTTAGCAGAATCTGTTGATAAAACAAATACGGGGTGCAGACTTTATGCAAATGTGCTTGGATGTCAACTGCTTTGCTCAGGTTGTAAATGGCATATTTATAGAAATAAGAATGCCAAATACAGATTCTATAAGAAGGACTTCCTTGAGAGGTCACAGGGCTGATTCTGAGTCTATTAAAATTATATTCAGAAATGGAATATAAGCAATATACTCTAATTGGCCAAATTGTTTCTCATGGAGTACGGGTTAATAGTTCTGAAATAGCTGTACATGCACCAAGGTTGAACAAATAAATAAATGCATGGCAGATGGTAGAAGCCAAGTTTATCACAGTTGGAGTGGGAAGATACAGACAAGCAAAGGGGGAAAACTGGAATAAACCATGTGGTACTGGAATCAAGTTGGAGGCATTTGCATGAATTTAAGTTCAGCTTAATATAGATATTGATAAGTTTATATAGAAATAATTATATATGTATATATTTAAATGTGGACTGGTGTACATATATTTCCCAGCTCGTGGGCTGAAGCCACAATCCCCAGATAGCAACAAGCATACCCAGTGCCCAGGTCTTGGTTTCTAATACCATTCTCTAATAAAAAGGATCAGGACTCTTTTGGAGAAATACACAATTGTAGGGCTGGGACAGGAAATGTACAAGATGAGCCTAGAGCATCTTGCAGGGCCAGAAAGTAAGGAAGTACTCAAAAAACAAAACAAGATATATGTTAAAGGGACACTAGAGTCAACTGAAAGACTATCAAAGCCCAAAGCTTTCTCAAAGCTGAACAATTTATGCAACAAAATAAGCAATGTAGTATTGAATTATAACCCAAAGTATAAAATACAAATACTCACAAGTGCATGTTCACATACATAAATTATTAAATTAAAAAAATAAATGGGGGAGAAGAGACAAATCTATACAGAAGAATTCCAAAAAAACTATGCCCTGTCCTCAAGAAGGTGGCAAATAATTCCCTATCCTTTAAGTGTGGGATACACTTAGTGACTTGCTTTCAAAGAGCATAGCATTAAAAGGAGTATACTATCTTAGCCAGGTGATCAATGTTAACATCATCAGTAATAAATCGATAGGGTGTTCTCTTAATATATTGTGTTGAGAAAGACACTTCATCTCTGTGGTCTTTCTCCCAAAACCTACAATCTCAGTCTGACAATGAGAAATACACCAGCCAAACTCAGCCTTAGGAACCTTCTATAAAATATCTGACCACAAGTTTTAAAAACTGTCAAGGTCATCAGAAACAAGGAAAGTTCAAGAATTGTCCCAACTGAGAGAACTATAAGGAGACAATATAAATGAGTGTAATGTGATATCCTGAATGGGATCCTGAAACAGAAAAAGGAGAACTGATGAAATATGAAAAAAATATGGAATTCAGTTAATAATAATGTACTAATCTTGGCTCATTAATTGTGGCAATATGAAATGTTCACAACAGGAGAAACTGGGTGCAGAATATATAAGAACTCCCTGATAAAAATTTGCAACTTTTCTTTAAAACTTTTCTAAAATACAAACTTTGTTTTAAAAATGTGCAAGAATTAAATCAAACCTGACCCAGCATCACGTACAGAGATAAGCATGATCAAATGCTTGCTATGCGATAGGAACTTAATCAGGTGCTTTACATATATTATCTTATCCACCTCACCATGACTTATGAAATCAGTGATATTACTGTCTCCAGCTTACTCACAAAAAATCCAGGGGCTAGTGGGTTGAATGACTTGTCCAAGATCACATAGCTGGATAGTGGTGGAGACTAGACTGACACCCAGCTGGTATGACTCCAGAGTTCTCATTCTTAAGTATTATGTTGCTCTGTCTCTTGCTTAGTTGTAATCCAACAGTGATATTTTACTCAGCAGGTTCATGGAAAGATGTGGTATTTACCATCACGTTAATAAATGTTTGTGTGTGAAAAATAAAATATGCCCTTGTTTGTAGATTATATAATCTTATTATGAAGAGGACTTCCACATATTTCATCACATGGTGAGGTCACCATGATTTATTTCACATGGAACATGTTGATATAGAGGCAGAGTATTTTGCATGGCTCTCTCATATAGATGTTCCATTCATTACTACATTGGGAAAGTTAAAAAAAGAACAGACAAAAACTATTTGGAAAGAAACACACCACTAAGAATCAATATACTAGATTCTACAACCCTCAGGCTGACCTAGTCACAAGAAACTATGAACTGATTTACTAAGGTTTTATTTTAGCTCCCAGACAACTCCAGGGTCATTTCTTCTAGACACAATTGTCCGTGTGCTTAGCTGGGAGTGTACCTTCTATTCTGGGGGAAATAATCACAGAGGTTAACTTAAGAATCTAATTAAACAAGAGCCCTTGAGACAGGCATATAGTCTTGGTTGGTAATAACAGTTTGGAAGTCACAGGATAAGAACAAACTTAGAGGGGACTCTTAATGTACCACAAGGAATTATTTCAAGTAGCACCCATTGTCTGTGCCTGTAGTTAACCTGGACTGCTAACCTAGACTATAGGGTTCGGGTCTTTGCCAACTGACCTTGCTCAATCTCATCAAATCACACTCCTCAAAAAAATGCATTTGAGGAGCATATGGAATTTAACATCGCTGGGCCAATATTTCTGTTGACGCTGGGACTTTTTTAGTGTTTCATGGGAATTTTGCTTTCTAGGATGCCAGGTGTTACACCGTTTTTGGATGGTGCCTTGATCATGGGATTCAGTTCTACTGAAATAATTGGGCAACATATCAAGATTTTTCCCTCATGGCTTCTAGGTGTTCTTAGCTGAGGGCATATGAGACAAACACAAATGTGTTCAACATGATGCTCTGTCTACACTTATTCCTTGTTCATTTTTGTACCCAAAGTGGACTTTTTTCCAGAGTAATAAAACCAATTATTTTTCATTAGGACTTGGAATTTAGATGAGGTACATGTGCTTGACCACCTCTTAATGTATCTGATTCTCAAAACCAGATAAACAAGTATCCACCTCTAGAGAGAAGGAAGAACACAGAAGTCTTGACACCCACTAAGGTTCAAATTGAGACAGCAGAAATAATGGACAGGATTAGTCATAACCAAGGCTAGATTGAAGGAATGAGGGATAGATACCTAAAACTTATCATGAAAGTAGGAAAAGTCCGGGCTGATGTGCTAGATTTATACCAAAGCCTATGTAATTTGAGGATAATCCTGGCTTCAAGTGTAAAATTGAGTGATACTAGAACTCTTTCTGACCATATGTGTGTATGTGGTATGCACGCATATGCCCATGCTTGCACATGCTTTGGGTTAAGTAGATGCATGTGTGCATTCAAAGTACTATACTATTTTGAAGCTTGATGTTCTGCAGCATTCTTCAAATGAACTTAACATAAAAAGGGGAAGCCTCCTTCTCATTAACACAAGCCATGCTAAGTTGTCACAGTACTCTGGATGAGGTTAGAAACATGGCATTAGTCCCCCTTCACTGATTTCTTTCATAACTAGGAACAAAAAGGCAACAGTGGAGATAAATTCCACCCTTAACTAGGGATAAGAAAGCCAATGTGGTGAGGCACCTGGGTGGCTCAAGTGGTTAAGCATCCAACTCTTGATTTCAGCTTAGGTCCTGAGATCAGGCCCCGCATCAGGCTCCAATGCTGGGTGCAGAGCCTGGTTAAGATTTTCTCTCTCTCTCTCTGCCGCTCCCTGCCAGCATTCTCTCTCTCTCTCTCTCTCTCTCTCTCTCTCTCTGTCTTTCTTAAGGAAAAAAAAAAAAAAGCCAATGTAGAGATTAGTTTGTTGACAAATGAGCACTGGAACCAAGGCTTATATATTCACCCTGTATATGCTCAGAAACATTTGGGAAGGATAAACCAGGGAAGAGATTGATCAGCATGACACTGCCACATTGATCAAATATGACAGCTGCTTCTAGTGGTGAGGTCAAAAGGAAACCCATTAAAAGTATCTTCTCAAGAACATTTGGCATTGATTTTTCAATTGTGCCCCCTGAAAGTTCACAGAACTATAAAGTGAAGGCAGCAATGATTTCACTTTCCTCCATAACTGCTGAATCAGAATCACCCGATATGTCTACAACTGCTCCTATAGACTGAAACAGCATAAAAATACACTGGTGTATTTTTTTCAAGTTATATAAGTCCAGGGGAAAAAGCTTGTATTGTGTACCAAGGGACACGTGGTTTATTGGTGAGTTTCCATTGCCCCTGGCTTCCTTGAGTGTGATGGAGATAGAAGATTTAGAAGCCCAGATTAGCTTGTATACAAAGAGCAAGGATAGCTGGGGGCCATTATGCTGCCAGAAATCCACCACAACACATCCCCTATTTCTACTGCCAATTACAAAGCCACCATCATATTGTCAGAATAGACTCCACCTGCAATGGAAACACAGCTTGCTTGTCTCCATGCAGTAATAAGAGTTATTTAGACAATTGTCTTCTACATTATCTCAATGTTTCTCATAGTGAATGACTGTGACAGCTCAGGAGAAGGTTCATGACCTAACTGAGGCTTTATTATTATTGATGGTGACTAGAATACACTTGAGAACATTCAAAAGGAAACCTGATGTGATGACTATAAGCTATTACTTGAGATTATTGAATGTAAACTGTAATATAGATGAAGTGTCTACTTAATACATTAGTCAAATTAGGAGCTCTTAACATCTGTAGAAATAAAATAAGAAGCTGTGTATAAATGGGAAAAATGAAGGTTGGGAAGTTCAGGCAATTATTTCAGTCTGAAGCAGTGAGAAAGTTCTTCAAATCACTGAAAAGATAAAACCAAAATTCTGTTCCATTTTAAGCTTGTGAACTGAGTGTTGTAGGAAGAGAGCTGTTCAAGGCTCATATCCACTCAATTGTCTGAGGGGAGGAAGATGTTAGTACCTGGAATAATAGGAATTTTTAATATCTTTCAAAATAAAATTTTAATGATAATGCAGCTTATGTATTTATTTAACAGAAAAAGAATTTAATACTGTAATGACTGCATTCTCATTTTGAAAATCCTCAGCTGTCCATGGTGCTCATTCCATATGTTGGACTCTGTGCTGCTTGTACATTTTAAAGAGTCAAATTGTGTGGACCCAACTCTAAGGATGAGAACTTAGAAAAGGAATCAATCACATAAAATTCCAGGTAGGCTTCATGCAGGAGTTTGGACACAGACTGCTGGTAAGCAGGTGTAAAACACTGAATGAAGCAAGGAAGAAGAGGCTTCCTGCATAGCAATATTGACAGAGGTACAAATACACGGTGTGGAGGAAACAGTAAAAACTCAAGCTTTTATAATAATTTAGCTAATAAAGATACCAATAGTACTAGCTATTATTTATTGAACTTCAAGTAGCCAGTCAGGGAGTTTTAGACAAAGTAATAAGTCAAAGGGAGTCCCGGCAGGCTTTTAGTACAGAAGTCTCAGGCTTCTTTCTGGCACCATCGCTCCTTTTTAGGCCTTACTTTCCTAGATGGTTGTCCAGTTCTCAGTGACTATTTTCAATATGCATAAGCTCAGGAGTTTTATTCTAACCCAGTGACACCCATGAGGTCCTGAGGAAAATAGGTGAACTTAAACAGGCAAACAAAGCAAAATTAATGTTTTCCTATAGTTAGTTGGGGTTTGAATCTCAAACCAAATTCAGAATTATACAGCCAAGGATAGGCCACATAGAAGCCTTGTTACAGCCTGGGATAGGCCACACAGAAGCCTTGTTCTACCTGACCTTGTTAGACCCAAGTTATTTCAACCCTGCTCCATCTTTTCCAAACTTTCCTGCTCTCCAAACCTCCAAACTTTGAGTTCAGATTATATCACCATTGAAAAAGTCAATTTATAGCATACCTAATAGAGCCCAATAAAATGGGGCCCTTCTCTTCCATCGTAAAAATATACTAGCAATTGGCTAAAGAAACTATGGTACGTCTAGACAATGGTATATTTTTCAGTGGCAAAAGGAAATAGCTATTAAGATGTGAAAAGACAGGCAGGACACTTAAATGCATATTACTAAGTGAAGGAAGCCCATATGTAAAGGCTACACACTATGTGATTCCAACTAAGTGTCAGTGTGGAAAAGAAAAACTATAGGGACAATAAAAATATCAGTGGTTGCCAGGGGTTCAGGTGGGTGGGAGGGATGAATAAACACAGCATACAGGCTTTTCAAGGAAGTGAAAATACTCTGTATGATACTATAATGGTAGATACAGGTCATTAAACATTTGTCCAAACCCATAGATTGTACACCACTAAGAGTGAGTTCTAATGTAAACTATGGACTTTGGATGATAATAATAGGTCAGTGTCGGTTCATAAATTATAACAAATGTACCACTCTGGTGGGAATGTTGATTCTAGGGAAGGCTGTGCATTGATGGGGGCAGGGAGTATATGGGGAAATCTGTGTACCTTTCTCTCAATTTTGCTGTGATTCTGAAACTGCTTTAAAAAAATAAAGTATTTAAAAATATATGTACACTAACATTTATCTAATATTTGCTCTGTTGGGGGTTAGGAATATGGAAAGCTTTTAATTTTCCTATTTGTACACATATATTTGTATCATTGTATATCAGATCATTTTCTTAGTATAAATTTTTGCAGTAAAATTACTCAGCCAAGGTGTTTCTTTAGACTCTTGATGTATTTTGAAAAAATTGTCCTTCAAAAATCTATACTATTCATTCTACCACCAGCTGCATATTTGAGTGGTCATTTTACCATATCCTGACCAACACTACATACTACCATTTTGTAAAATTTGCCACTTTGATAGGTGCAAATTACACTTTTTGTTTGCTTTGGTTACTAGAGTAGACCTTTCTCTTTATTGTGCATTTTGTATTCCTGTCAATTATCTGATTAGTTTTAAATTAAATAATGGTTTTATTATAGTATGTTCAAATAGTTATAATTGTTTCCCTTATGTGAATTTTGTTGCAAATAAATTTTAAAAATATAAGTCTGATTTACCAAGCACATCATTGTGCTGTATCTTTAGAATAGGAATTTTCTGGAAGGAAAGTTGTTGGAAGTGTTGCTATCTGAATTTCTGCCATAACACACAGACCCCAAGTTCTATGAGAAGGTCAAGTCATACGCAGGCAGTAATCCCAGGGTCTGAGAAGCTAGCTTAATATCTCTGTCCTTTACTTTCCACATTTAGCTTAGCTCCTTTATTTACTTTGTTCTATGAACCTTTTAGCAACATCTCTACCAAGTGGAGTAATTTTATTGAAACATTCAGTTTTATAATTAGTTTGCCATATAATGGAGTGTGTAATAACATTTGATGGCCTCTTATGATTTTACAACCTTTGGTAAATTTTTATGAAAGGAGGAAACATGGTAGAAGGCAACAGGCATAGTGAAGTAAAAGCATTCCTAGCTTTTCTACTACCACCAGGCAGAACCTGGGAAATGAAAGACTGGGAGAGGGCAAGACTGGGAAGTGGGCTGTCAAATTCTGCTGAAATCTAGTCTGGAGGCAAAACCCTGCTCCCAAGGAGTACTGCCTGGGTTGCCATATTGCACATCTCTGGAAGGTGCCATTCTCAGAGAGTTCAATGATAACGGTACCCCTGGAGTTCTGCAACATGAAAGTCTTTCTTGGAAATAGAGACAGGGATAGGCAAGTAAGTTAACCAGAAAAGGGAAAACCCATGTTGGAAACAAGAAGTCATGGAAGAGCCATGTAGACATCTGCAGACTAACAGTGGTCAGAGATGGTACCCTTTTAATGGGCTGGTTCCAGGGCAGGACTTCCCTCTGTAGGAAGGGGATTGTGAAGAACAAGTTTTTAAGCAACTGTGGTACCATAGAAGCTGCTAGGGAAAGTACTCAGACAGAAATATAAAGAGTTAAGTATTGGATTGGGCAAATGATGAAGCCACAAGATCAAGACTAGGAGGAATAAAGATGATTCTTGTTGAGTTGAGGGATGTAGCAGATACTGTTGGTGCCCTACCCAGATCATCCTTCCCAGCCAGAATACTCATAGTCCTGATATGCTGATAACAACCCCCAGCTACCTCCTTCTATGAAAAATTGCTCTCAGACAACCTGGAAATGCCTCATCAGGAAGGCTGCACCTCCCTGCCACTTCTCTTACCCCCTAGAAGCACTTGGCCAAATGACTGTCTGACTCTAAAGTTCAAAAACTGGCTCCCTTGCTAATTCTGTGGTCCATCTGTATTCCAGAACATATTTGTGGGATCAGACTGAAACTTCTCTCCAGCTGAGAAATTGCTAGATTATTATCCAGCCCTATCCTGATCCCTTCCCTCTCTTTCTCTTGAGAACACAACTCAATAAATCATTAGCAAAAGAATCTCTGCCTTAGGTTCTGCTTCTTAGCAAGATACGTGGCCTGGAATCTACTAGATCATAGTTAATAGACTCAAGATTCTAAAAATCTTTCCAACTTTTCCACCCCATATCAGGATTGATTGTGAGGCACTTGTCTAACTACTATCAGCATTGGACCCTTTAAAGGTATCTGCTAAAATGAAGATTCCTGGGCTGTATCATAAATCCACTAAAAAAGCATCACCATTGTTGAGGCCCAGAGCACCCTGGGAGAGTCTCACACACTTTAAAGATTAATAGTGATGTTCCAGGGCTTGGAGTAGGAAGATTATTGATGGAAATCAAGTGGGTGGGGCAAATGAAGAGAAGTGGACCACAGGATATGGGCACCAGGCTGAAGCAGAAGTTGAAGGTTGAATGCATAGCTAACACAATGTAATACAAATAAGATGAAACTCAGCAGTGAGAGCAACTTTCCCAGAGAGGGATTCAGAGCTTAGAAATATCTACTAGAGAAGTATGTGTTTTTGTATTTTTCTGTCACTTCCTTGACCCTTAGGGATCCCCCTTATAAAGTAGAGATAGTGAGACCTTCTACCTAACAACTTATGTGCATGTCATGGAGATAAACCGAAACAATGTGCTGGGTGCTTTAAACCAGTTGGAAGAAAGGGAATTACATAAATACAAGTTTTAACACCATTGATACCTTCCTGGCTGAGTTTCAAAGCCACAGTCAAGTTTTGAAGCCTTATAATATTCATGAAGCTATAATGAAGTTCAAGAGGCTTCAGATTTAATCTTTAAAATGTCAGTCAATGAAAGGGATTTCTTATTCAATTTCTAAATTATTCCTAACTGAAGGCAGATAGTACCTACAAGATTTCCGTAACTGGAGACTCATATTGGCTTTAAGAGTAAGACTGCATAATGGATAAGTTTTCTCATTAAATTTTGGCTGAATTTCAAAGGGAAAAAGCCTTTCAAATGAAGAGGGATTCTGTATACAGGAATTCAAGCAAGGATGAGGTCTGGTCATATATCACCAGGGCCATTGAATAGTCTTGGGCTGAGAGAAAATAAGGTTGTCAAGACAAAGGCCTCAAGCTTATGGTGATTTATTAGTGGGAAACAAGGTATCATGGCACACTAATAGCACATGAAGATGCAAGTAATGACACATCTGGTGCTTTCCAGCACACAAAACCACTGCAGTACAGCATACCCACTTTCCCTAGGACTGTTCCACACCTAGCCAGACATAAGTGGTGGAAAGCATGTATAAGAGAGAATAGCAGATTTTCATTCTGGTCTTAGCTTATTCATATTGATTCTTATTCAGTGCAACTGTAACTCAGTAACAAATTCTGGCTTTGACATCTCCATATATACCCAGGAAAAAAATAGGGTCAACTTTCTAGATATTGTTTGAGAAAATTTACATGATATTTGTGTTGTGTGGCTATGCACAAGGTAGTAGATGTTTCTGGGTCCAGCTTCATCATCTTAAAAAATAATCTGGATTCTAATTATGCCCAGATGTTTATATTAAAGGTAATCCATAGGTTGAGAATGGGGCCACTCAGGTATCGATGACTGTCACTGGCATTTAGCAAGGACGACTAAAGAGTGCAACTTTCTGGTCACTGGTTTTCACCTTCTCATTCCCCAAATCTCACACCAGTAATTAGGGTCAGATGTACCTGTGCATTTCATTTCTTCATTTCTGTTCATG
This sequence comes from Ursus maritimus, assembly GCF_017311325.1. NCBI lineage: Eukaryota > Metazoa > Chordata > Mammalia > Carnivora > Ursidae > Ursus > Ursus maritimus. The sequence goes on from NW_024423675.1 coordinate 51,470,177, forward strand.
TTTCTTAGACTCCTAACTAGCAGTGAAATGGTTGAAGGAGAAATGAGCCAAAGAGAGGAAGAGAAAATCAGCCTGAAGAACCAGAATTTTATAAGAATGTGTGATCTGACTTTTCCCCATTGTGTCTTTCTAGACTTAAAGGAAATAAATATTGGAAAGATGAAGAATGAATCAATGATTATTTTCTTGAACTGGGTAAAAAATCATGGATACAAGAATCAGCTCCTCAGGATTTAGGATTTTGTCTCTGGGTTCTTTGGATTTATTCACAGCCATTGCAACCACTGTTTGCCCCCCTATGAGGAGGAGCTTAACTCCTTCCTGGGAGCAACACATCCTCAATGACAGAACCAGTCCCTCATCAGGAAACCAGAATCTCCCCTACCAGCTGAATCCTACTGATGACACCAGATGATTTAGCATCTGTGTTTGCCCACATTAGCAGGAAATGTAGTACAATCCATTTCTAATTACTTTCCTGACCATTGTCCCAAATAATACGTACAGAAAAATATTTAGGTTTAATGAAATATGGTTATCAATAAGAAACACTTTTTTTTTTTTCTATTTGGTAATCTAGAAAATAGACCCTACAACTGAGAACCACAGCAGGGATGGGAAGATAAACTTGTCACTTGTGTTAGGCAAGAATCCAAAACAAGTAAGCACATATTTGAGGCAAATCAGTGTCTGTTAAATGCCAGGAACTACTCCTCTGAGGGATAACATTCCAAGCCTGTTAGATGGCAAGGGTAACCAAGATCATTTAACTGAAATAAGGAAGTGTGATTTTTTTTTTGTTTTTGTTTTTTAGGAAGACAGTATGCTCTGAAAATAGATGAAGAGTAATAGCTTTTAACTTTTGTAGTAGGCAGAATGGCCCTCTGCTGATGTCCAAATCTCTGCAACCTTTGAATGTTATGTTACATGGCAAAGATACTTTGCAGAGATAATTAAGGTTAAAGGGTCTATTTTAAAAATAAGGGGATTTTTCTGGATTATCCATGTAGACCCAGTCTAAACCACATGAGCCTTAAAAGCAGAAAAATGTGGCAAAAGGATAAATTGGAGAGATTTAAAACATGAGAGGGACTCTACCCACCTTTTTGGAGTGGCCATATGGACAGTGTAGAAAACTTATTGGAATAATTGCTGGCTGACAGGTAGGGGAGAAACAGGGACCCCGGCACTACCGCTACAAAGAATAGAATTCAGCCAATAACCTAAATGAGCTTGGTAAGAATTCATCCCCACATTCTTTTTTTTTTTTAAAGATTTTATTTATTTATTTGACAGAGACAGCCAGCGAGAGAGGGAACACAAGCAGGGGGAGTGGGAGAGGAAGAAGCAGGCTCACAGCAGAGGAGCCTGATGTGGGGCTCGATCCCAGAACACCGGGATCACGCCCTGAGCCAAAGGCAGATGCTTAACAACTGTGCCACCCAGGCACCCCCATCCCCACATTCTTATGCGATGCTACACAAGACCCAACTGGGCCATGCTATACTGAGCTCTCTGACCTACAGAACTGTGTGATAATAAGTAGGTATTATTTTCAGCTGATAACTGTGATCATTTGTCAAGGCTGATATGGATGGTATATTAACCTCCATCCAATTACAGAAAGTAGATAAGAGACCCCCATGGAGAAGACAACTAGCTTTCATAAAATCTACCTTCAAAATAAATACTGTAGTGATCTAAGGAATATTTAAGAAATGAAGAAATGCTTATTTCTCTGAAATGTTAACTGGACAGTGTGCTGTCTCCACTCTACTTCTATGATCTTTCCTGATTTCCAAGTCATCACAGACGCTGAAGGCCTTCTTTTCAACCAACCAGCTGACTTTAAGGCCATCTTTCAAGGGCAGTTGTTGCCCAGACTATATTTTTTTCCTGCTACTTACACAGCTCAAAATGATTTTCAAAACTAAACATGTTTAAGGTTAGCAAGCTTTTTTTAAGAGAGAATGGGACAAACTAAAATCTATGTACTTATACTCTGCTTACCTCCCTTCAAATCTTACGAAACGGATATTAAGACCCTCATTTTGCAGCTGAAGAAATTGACCTTGCTCCCAGCTCCATAACTAGTAAGCAACACCCTAGAGATGGAAATTCATGCTGTCTGGCTCTTAAGCATGGGGAATTTAAAGGACTTCTCCGGGTAGTAGTTAATTACATCTCCTGCTTCTGACAGGTTTCTGAATTTATTAATAGGATTTTAAACTATACAGACACATACACATACAAAAGAGTAAACTAGTCTCTCTTCATTTATATAATACCTTTCCCATTGTTTCTTTCTCACTATCCATTTTTTTCCCAGCTAGAAAAAATATTAAATATAAAAACACAATATTGTCTTATTCTACAGAGATTGATTCTTCCTCCCCTGATGCGTTCTCTCTGGGCTGGTACAACCCTACAGGCAGGGTGGGACATGGTTCTAAGTGGGCTCTGGGATGAGAACATTCTAACAAATATTCCAGGACAGCTGATGGAAAATTCCTGGCAACTCCTTGAAGTCCAGTCATGTAGGTGTCTAGATTCTGCCAGGATCAGCTCCTCATCCAAAAAATCCCTCCACTGAGAGGCAAGGCTGCAGGGCCCTCTGCACTCTCTCTTCCTGTGTGAATCTGAAGTTCACAATTAGCACATTCACATTTTTTATAGCGTGGACTTCCCTTTCCGGTCGGTTTCTGTGTCTCACAATTGAGCATGTCATTATTTCAGCCTATCTTGTTGTTATATACTCTCAGGTCATGTTGCCTAATTGAAGCATGTGAACATGTCCCATCACCTCAACTAGACTATAAACTTCTTTGGGCATGAATATCAGTTTATTAACTTTTTGTACCCCATAGCATGCCATTATGCATTCACACAGTGTTAGGGATATGATAGCACAGAATAAATATCTGATAGATTTACTTACAATTAACCCCAAATAGGTGGTGGATCCTGCCTTGTTATAGAATATATATATTAAGCCCTGTTTTTTCTGATCAGGACATTAAGAAATTTTAAATAAAGCAGCACTGTAAAATAAAATAGTTAGTAGAGGGGGAATAACATCAGGCTAACAATGTAGTGTTTAGATGTGGGTAAGAGAGGGAAAAAAATAAGAAAAAATGATTTTTTTTAATCCAAGATAAAATTGAAATTCTAGGAAAACAACATAGCAATAACATATAAAGGTTGGTTATGCATGATATAAAATTTATAATATAAAAAAAGACAAGTGAGGATGCCTGGGTGGCTCAGTCAGTTAAACATCTGCCATTGGCTCAGGTCATGATCCCAGGGTCTTGGGATCAAGTCCCGCAACAGCCTCCTTGCTCAATGGGGAGCCTGCTTCTCATTCTGCTTGTGCTCTCTCTCTCTCTCTCACACACACATAAATAAATAAATAAATAAATAAAATCTTTAAAAAATATATTTAAATAGTTAAGCTTTTAAAAATAACTTTTTAGGGGTGACTGGATGGTATAGTCAGTTAAGCATCTGTCTCTTGGTTTGGGCTCAGGTCACGATCTCAGGGTTGTGAGATTAAGCCCCACGTCGGCTCCATATCCAAATTGGAGTCTGCTTGGGATTCTCTTTCCCTCTCCTTCTGCCTCTCCCACTCATGCTCTCTGTCTCTGAAATAAATAAATCTTAAAAAAAATTACTTTTTAGAAATGTCATATTTCATCTCAAGCTCAACATCAAAGTCAGAGCTCTTTACCATTTCTTCCAAACACTACAACCTTCTCTTACTTCTCTGCTACTCTGTAGCAGGGATCCAGTGGCCCATCTAGGATGGAATGAAGAGGTTGGCTGCCTGCGGGTGCAAGGAGCCCTGTGCTTTTCTCAGCCCCATCAACGGCTGAACTCATGACCTTTCCCAGCTTCTAGCACCTGGAGCATACATAGCATAGAAGCCTCACTATTGGTTAGGAGTGGGGGTGGGGGTAGAGGGGAGGGAAAGCCCGCCATAGAGAGAAGCAAATTTCTGGAACTAAGTACAAAATCTCTGAATTATGCCAGTGATGTGTTCCAAATCTATTTTGCTTTTCAAACCTATTATCTGTTTGCAACAAATCCGGTTGGGTTTTGAATTTCTTATCCGTACATAAGTCCTGAAGTTTAGACTTCTGATATGAAGCTCCTATCTAACTTGATACTATTCTTGGTAAACTTGCTTGGCAATTGGGGAACTTTTGATCACTGTAACATAGGTAGAAATGGTTGCAGGTTTTTGAAATTCACGGGTAAATGTTAAAGGCTAAAATTAAATGTGTAGTATGACTTTTCCATCAAGAAAAAATACCTGAGTTTCTAATAATCAGCAAATCTGATTCAAATATTTCTATACTGTCAACCATATATAAGAAGAGATTCGTACTACCTAGTTCTTCTTAGTCTGGGTTTTTGTGGCCCTAGACATGATAAAGTTAGTGGAATCATCAAAAGAAAATATCAGGGTTTAGGTAATACACAAACTGAGTTATTCTAGATTGTGAATTGTCGTAGAGGATATTAAAAACACTTTCCCAGTACCATGATATAGGGAGACTTTTAATATAAGTCTCTGTGAGCCAAGAGGGAATGAATTATTTTCACTGCTCCTTAAGGATTTCCTTGCAATATTTGAAAGTTCTTTATTTTCACCTCTATGGTGTTTGTTTCATATGTTATGAAACCATTATTGAATTCAGAAAATAAAATTGAATAAACTATTTGCACATAGAACTAGAACTAGTCACATGCATAAGGCTTGAACAGAGGTCTCCTTCCTCTGAGACCCCTGAAAAGCACTGAAAATTAAACAATTATCACAACCATGTGTTTTTGTGTTGCAGGCAATGAAAGCTTAGAAGAAAACTATGTCCAGGACAGCAAGATGGGGTTTGTCATCAATGCCATCTATGCCATGGCTCACGGGCTACAGAACATGCACCACGCCCTCTGCCCAGGCCATGTGGGCCTCTGTGATGCCATGAAGCCCATCGACGGCAGCAAACTCCTGGACTTTCTCATCAAGTCCACATTCATCGGTGTGTCTGGAGAGGAGGTGTGGTTCGATGAGAAGGGGGATGCTCCTGGAAGGTAAAGCAGTCTTTTCTGTAATGGGTTCAAATAACCTTGTGATCCTCTCTGAGCTAGACAGATGGCAACCTGGGTCCCTTTGGTTCCATGGTTTCCAGGTGTCATGAGGTTAGATACAACTAGAAAGGTCAAAAGATAGGGCTAATCTTCGATGGAAATTATGTTATAAAACATTCAAAACTTATTGGTAAACACCGACAATCCTGTATTCTTCCAGTACCACCCCCCTACTCAGCTATTACCCTGGCCCTTCCCTCAGAATGCGTGGAACCTCCTACAAGCCCAAGAAACGGAAGAGATTACACCTGAGCAGCAGGCCCCTCCCTGGCAGTCCCAGCACCAGACCCGCATCTTTCTGATTGATTGGTCCCAAGGCTATGCTGGTTGTGTAATATTTTAATAAAAGCTTAATATATGGGACCCCTGGGTGGCTCAGTCTGTTGTATGTCTGCCTGAGGCTTAGGTCATGATCCTGGGGTCCTGGGATAGAGTCCTGCATCCGGCTCCCTGCTCAGCAGGGAGTCTACTTCTCCCTCTCCCTCTGCCCTTCTTCCCTGCTCATGCTCCCTCTCTCTCTCTCTGTCAAATAAATACATTAATTAAATCTTTTTTTAGAAAGAGCTTAATATATGAAGAGAGCTAAGTCCTCTTTGTGTATCCCCTTTCCTTGGGCTAACTTATGTTCCTGCTAATATGTCTCTTGAAACAAAAAAGAAAAGAATTTTCTTTCTGGTATCAAGTCTCTATGGCGTCCAAAGAATTAGGAATCAAAGAAAAATTAAACCTAATAAATATATATGTTTCTCCCTAAGTCGTTTTATATACAGTCTGTTCTGCAACCTCTGCTTTTATAATATCAGCTAGCTCACATGTGAGAGGTAGAGAATGATGTCAGTTTAAAGAGCAGTTGTGTTCGTTCATATGAATTTTTCTAGGCAAGGGATAATCAGAATCGTGGTAGAAGATTAAAGTCTGCTGCAGGAAAGAAAAAGGCCCTCAGCTTGGCTGCTATACAGTATGCCCACAATCTTGGTTTTTTGGTTTTTTTTCCTCTCATAAGCCCTGTTATCTTTCAGTATATGATTTTGCAGAATGAGAAATTTTAGGAAAGCATATGTTGTGTTAAAATGGAACATCAAATCATTTAATCCTCATTGCTATAGGCATATCATTATCCTCTTTTACAGATGATAAACCGAGTGTCAGAGAAACTAAGAAACTCACCTAAATTCATGCAGTGAGTAGCTGGTAGAAGCAGTGCTGTCTGAATCTGATGCTTATAATCTTTTTGCCACATCACGCTGCCTTTTAGCTAATCCTAAAATTAGGCAAAGATGCTGGCAGCCTGCTTAATGTCATTTCAAAGGTACCGTAAGAGACTATCTGACCCTAAGTAATTCCCAACATATCTCTTCCTTTCATGTAAGCTTAAAGTTGTGTGTTCAGACACTGCTCAGACAATGTTCGGACAATGATGAATTTATCAGATTCCTTCCAGGCTGCCAGTTAGGTAGGAGGAGATGTACATCCAAATATGAGTGGGGTGGATGGAATGATTTAGGGCCTGAAGGATGTCAAAAGCTTCCAGGTGGCAGGCACCCTGGGAAACAGTACCAGAAGAAACAAATGGACCTAAGATTCAGAACACCGAGCACTCTCTCCTTCAATCGCATGGTTGTCACCCTGGGTTCCACTGGAAACTGGGCTCTATAAACTGTCAGATTTGGAATGGAAACCTTCCCTCATGATTCTCTAAGACAACGTACACAGTGTGCCCAGCACAGGATGAGATGCCTTTTAGACACGACATACATATGAGTTTCCTCCTGCTCTCTTTATTTGTAAGTTACCCAAAATATAGGCACACAGTTTTAGCTTGTTTATCCTCCATGTGTAATTACATGTTCAAATCATGAGCTTTCCCCTGGGTTCCTTTTCAAGGATCATTTCCTCATGCTTGAAACTGGTCAGCTTAATCTGTGTTCAGCTTCTGTTTCAACCACCTCCCTCTGCTTCCATCCCCTCTCATACCCCCATTCATGCTCTTGGTCCCTCATGTAATTATTTTAGTTAATCATCATGCAACATAAACTGAGTGCATCGAGAGGATGCTATAAAATTGTAATTTACAGCATGAGGATATTCCAAATAAATGCCATCATGCCGAGAAGGGACTCTGGGGTCAAGAAAAAAGAGCCGTGTTCATTAACACACATAGCACAGGGGAAGGCCTCTGTTTAGTGTCTCAGTTTTTTCCCTTGGTATCTCTCAGTATTTTTGTCCTCTGGCTTTTGGAACTTTTTGAAAATGTGTTTTCATGCCAAAATATTATGAATTTTTCAGTTTCTAAATGCTAATGGAGTGTGAACTGGTTTCTCCTATTGAAGAGCAAACGGGGATTGAAATAAGTCTTAGGAAACTGATTTATAGGAAAAAGATACCCTAAAGCTAGCATAGCCCCCAAAGTCTTCACTGAAAGTGCATAAGGAGAGTCAATAACAAAATGGGATAAAACATAAAAATTACAGGAAGAGAAAAAGGAAATTATTCACCAAACATTCACAACAGGCTCTATAGCCATGAGTTTAAAATGGAAAAATATTAGAGGTGTAGATTAGCTTCACTGATCAGCAAGATGAGTAGGAACCATCAGCCCACGGTTAATAGCCACTTGGATATCTCTTAGAGAGCCGCTCTGAAGAACATGCTGGGCTGGCTCCACAGTAAGAAGAATGAGAACCTTTATTTATTAGCCAACAGAGCAGCAGAGAGATGAACAATGTGCTCTAGGTGTGCCATTTTCTCTTCTCATCTGGTAGGTTCCATTCTCCTGGAAAAGTAGGGGGGACATTTCCTTTTCTCTCCCAGAGTCTTTCCCTTTAGAGAAATGACCAGAATGTGGATGTGGAGAAGCCACTAGCTACCCTGTTGGTGGCAGAATGCATTTGCACATTAAGAACAGACAGAAAAGCCAACAAAGGATATTAGTTGTCTGGATAAAGAACTAAGCCAGATATAGCCAGTAGGTTTTGGATGCCAACTAAGGTTGACAGTAGCTTCCTGGAGTGCTGGGCTGAGAAGGACTCTGAGTCGAAGTCGGCTTTAGGGAGAAAGAATTGCAAAATGGGTGGTGTTGGGGTTGGGAGATGAAGAAGAGGAATACATGTTAGGTAATTACCATCTGTTTCTTCAGGTCAAGCACAAAGAGCAAGAGACCATGCCTCTTATATTCTAGAGCAGAACGGTGAGAACTGCACAGGTACTGCGGCAAAAAGAATCCCATTTTGCAGAGCAGCAAGGGGGAGTCAGGCATACATTTTTGGGAAACTGCCACATGAGTTATAGTTTACTTGGAGTAAATAGCAACATGGAGAAAAGATTGAAGAATGCCAAAGGATTTCCAATGACTGAGAGAGACAGCTTTTGTTCTCCAGTTTTCTTATGGTAATGAAAATAACTGGAGTATTTTAGGGCATTCATAGTAATACAAATATGAATGATATAGTGATATTGCCTTACAGATGCATTTGTCCCAATTGTGAAATAATTTCTTACATGGCTTATGCTAATTAATCCTCACAAGAACCCCATGAACCTTTAAGAGTTTAGTGACATTCCTAGGTAGTATAATCTACTGCTAAAATGTTAGAATAGAGATTCTAGCTTACGCATTCTAATGTCAAGTCCTGTGCTCTTTTCATCGCTTTGGAGAATGCTCTCCATTGCCCACACTGAAAAATGATGAGGTCTGGCCCCCAGAGCACACTCTGGCTGCAGTGAGGATTTCAAAATGTACATTTTGCCATACTGTAGCATTGCAGCATTTGAAATTACTAGAGTAACTGACACCGATTATTTAGATTCAGAAATATTTGTCCTAATCAGGGAAGAGGCCAGTTTAAATGTCAGTGCTCAAGATGTTAAATCCCCAACATCCTTGTTAATTAAAGCTGTGTTTCTCAGATTTCTTGCTTTATTAGCACCTAAAATAGGTTCCAGTCGTGGTAAAACTCACTTCTTTTAATCCAGTGTAATGAAAATGACAGCTGAATGTGAAAAAGGACATTAGAATGAAAGTAATCAAGTTAAGAAATTGATGTTCTCAAGAATCATGACTTGTTCGAAGAATAACTTAGTGAATAATGATTTGAGGGAGATGGTAATCAACTCAGCACACATAGGATTATTTGGGGGGAGAATAAGCAGAGAAACGCACAAAAGTAATACATTCTTTAGCAGATATGGACAATACACGGAGACTACAGAGTGAAACACACATTTTGGAAAATCAGAGGAAACATTAGAAACGAAATAAAATATTGACAGGCATTAGAACGTGGGATGATTCTTGCTCTTATCTCCCTTCTATTATATCTGTTTACCAAATTTCTTTGTTTTCTGCATCATGTCCATACTCTCCAAGACACGTGTTGTTTTCTCCGTAGGTATGATATCATGAATCTGCAGTACACAGAAGCTAATCGCTATGACTACGTACATGTTGGAACCTGGCACGAAGGCGTTTTGAACATAGATGATTACAAAATCCAAATGAACAAGAGTGGAGTGGTACGATCTGTGTGCAGTGAGCCTTGCTTAAAGGGTCAAATTAAGGTAAGCTGGCCACAGATGCATTCTCAGACAGGAGGAGGCCACCTGGATGGGCCAATGTAAAGAAAAACATTTTTCTTAGACAAGATTGTCCA